>NC_079207.1:26629854-26829854 GCF_026745355.1 Beta vulgaris subsp. vulgaris | reverse complement strand
AAGCATTCAAAAGGCTGGAAAAGATGGTCACCTGAAAACAAAAACCACTTACCCTAAGAAAGACCCATCTTATCAAGGTTGCTTGTCTGCGAATTCTGAATAGTATTAATATCACCAATCTTATCAATGAATAGGTATTCAATTTTAACCTGCCAAATGGTAGAGCATCTCTCTCTACAATTACTGCATTCTCTCTCGACCGCGATCACATTTGATTTGAGCGTCTGAGGGTTGATCTTGTACTAACGCCCGAGGTAGTTTAACCTTGTTTTGCAGGATCCTTGTGTACGAGTAACGGACCTCAGTGGACCTATAACAACCCGGATATTCCCGAGCAGCTTACAGGGGCTTAAGCATAGTGGAAGAGACTCTAGTCGAGATAACCCAGACTATTACTGTCACACTCACCGAACTACATCAGAGAGTGTGGAACTCAAATCCCGATTCTATTCAAATTGATTTAACTATTAAAACAACGCTCTGATTCTCAGACTCTGCCCTCATAAATTTCTATAGAAAATCCGGCAGAGTTTCCTTTGAAAATAGGACAACTCTAAAGCGAGAAATAATATGAACCTGTTACAATTTCAATAAATAAAAATATTTCCAAATCCCAGAACTCAACAACCTCAACGCTTTCGCGGAGCAACACCCAATAGAGAATCAAGAGCACTAACAACTCTTAAATGGAGATATATATTATAAATAGCAAACGACTAACTATACAAAGTCGAGCGCCCTTACTTCGAAAGGAAATACAATACTACACCATCTTGTATCAACTTCAACTTGAGAAAGATTAACTCACGATTTCAACCTGGAACATTTAGGATACTGCCACCCACCAAGTGACAGGCACAAAAATAATAAAACAACAGACAAATCAGCAAATCTGAGTACTAAACCCATAAATAACATTAACACATGCTTTGGTGGCTTTTACTTAAAAACGACTCAACAATCAACAATCAGCATGCTCAGATTAATCATACAAGTCATAGCAAAGTATAGCATTAGTTCTGGTGACCACATACATGCAATACCATTATTCAATTCACTTCATAGTACACCATGGTTCATGAAACAGTAAAGCAATGCATAAACATATTTCATATATCTTCATTTAATTAGTTTCAACATATCACACTTCATTATGAAGAATCTAAGTTAACCAACTCTGATATAGGTTATATGACTTATTTTCTTTAATTGATTTCTTATCAGAAACCAAACTTATATTCTCTAACACTATATCAATCATTTTCTTATACTTCTACAAATAATTCCTTATTAGGAATTAAATAACATGACAACACTCCATGACATGATTCCTTATCGGGAATCCAATACCAAATATGATTCCTTACAATGATACAATTCCTTATCAGGAATTTAGTATTGAAATGTGATTCCTTATCAAGAATCCAATATCATCATTCATTTAAATATTGAATAAACATTCATTACTTACCTAATATGATTCTTTATCGGGAATCCAATATCGAAATAACTTACCACGATATAATTCCTTATCGAGAATCCAATATCGATATAACTTTCACAATTTGAGATAACTTTCTTTTAACCAAGGGGAAAGAGAACGCGGCGTAGGAGACAAAGCTTACACTTCGACAGTGGGGGTGGTCACCCAACCATTCACTTTAATTTTGGCCAATAACCGCGACTAGTCCGGAGTACATTTTTCCGCTGATTCAATCAGCCATCCACAGGTTTCACATTACATGATATGTCGATCGATTATCGCCCCACAGAGCAATGGCACGTTCCCCTGTTCGTGTCACCTCATCTGTCGACTCAGACAAGGCTACTTTCCCCATTTAGTTTTATTCAGTTTTCATTCATAACTTATTCCAATCAATAACACTTAACAATAATCTTTTAGCAATAAACCAATCCAAAACATTTCTCTTTACAGAATTATAATCAATTAACATAACATCTTCATAAGTAAGTATTTCATACTAATACATGTATGCTTTTATATGCAAACGATTCCAATCATAAAACTTATATCCCACAATAACTAATAGCTACTTATGTTCAATAAAACATCATTTTGGGTCACTAAGCCAGTTCCACAAAACACGTGCTTTTGCATACAGATAGTTCATACTATTTCTCTTTTCATACTTATCAATCTATATTCATCTCAATAAATAATATCAATTATCAAGTCCCAACAACAATCACAATATACAGGCTTATCTCTTATAACTAGTTTTTAACCCGTGAAAAAATGCATGGGAGGCTATACTTGTATGTCACATTATAAATTATTTTTTAGACGAAAAGACCATTAATGCGACAAGAAAATTATTCTTTAATGAGAGTGTGAAAATGAAACTTGAAATCAAATTTAATATACAACACATTATTAAAGGAACAAACATTTACACTTTCTCTTTATAGAAACACAAAAAACAATGTCAATTACAATTATATACACAATTCAAACATTTTGAAAAACATCCTTATGGATGACATTGGTTGTAACGGATGAGTTGCCACGATCTTTATCACTGATCAAGATTTTCAAACCCTTTTTGCTTGTAACTCTTATAATAGCCACATACAAGTGTCCATGGTTGAACAATGGTCGGGTTAGATATAAGCCAATGTGCGCTAAGGACTATCCTTAGCTTGGCTTTTATTAATTGTCATTGCAAAACAAACAACCAATGGGAATTATCTTCTTTGAAATTTTATGGGGAACTTTGTTGGATCTGATGGGGTAAGTGTCATCCGCAGAATAAAAACTTTATCACCAACATTACTACCAAATACAACAACGGCCTCAATAATTCGATTGCAAGGTGCTTAACGACTTACCTAGCACCATTGCAAAGCCCATAAGTCTAATCAATATTTCGTAATAGCATCATCGGTGCCCCTATCTTCAAGGTTAAAGTATGATTTGGCAAACCACCGCACTTGATTGTATTCAGAAATTCAGTAGAGTACACCTCGTGTATTCCGAAATTCTGAAATGGGATATGACGATTTGCTGGATTTATTGATTGCATAACATCCTTTAAGCTTTCATTAAGAGCTTCAAAGCAATATTTATGCATCATCGGAGCTTCATCCCAAATGATAAGCTTTATATTCATAAGTAGTCCAGGCTTAATGCCATGACATGTTGAGTTCTCATCGACATTTAGCGGTAGGCCAAATCTAGAATGTGCAGTTCTCCCACGTCGAAGCAACAAAGAGGCGATTCCACTTGATGCAACTGGCAAAACAATTTCCCCTTTACGCCTTAATGCTGCACATAATAATCTCCATAATTATGTCTTTCCCATTCCTCCATAACCATAGACAAAGAATACACCTCCTTTGTCGCGCAATCCAGCAGACATGATTTCATTATAAATTACACGCTGCTCATCAGTCAGTCCAGCATAAAGATCTTAACACGCCTTTTGTAATTGCTCTTGGTCATACGAAAGCTCATCCATAATGAGCTTATTTTGACCATCTGATACAATCAAGTCATTTGGAAATGGCATTCCCGTGTAAATTTATGAAGGGTGCTACCATTACTTTGTAACTTAGCTTCGATGTCAGCCAAAGCAAAGTTTTTCAACTGTTCGTATCTTAGACGTAATGCTGCAAAACGAACACAAAGTGTGATAGGAAAAATTTTAAGTTATTTCTGCAAGATAATTTAGTATACACATTTATTACATAAAGTGATATAAAAGTAAATATACCTCCGTCTTGGAGAAGTCTGCTTTGTCTATGTAGAATTTTGTCGGAAAGAAGGTGCCAAGTTTTTTCCCAAATAGTCTCAGGTTTTGTCAAACTGCATGACAACAATAGCATGCAGAAAAGATTGCAGAGATACTGTCCAGCTTCTCTAAAACCAGCTTCTCTAAAACTAGCTTCTATCATCTAACAAACCTCTAACATAACATGGTTCTTTGAATGTTGCATGTTGTACTCCATCAGCTACGCGTATGTCTTCATAACATGTTGCACCTTTCACAAAATTTAAAAATGTCCGCAAATAGAATTTTTCACCTGCTCCTGGGGATACGTGATAAATTCTTCCGATGCAAAATCCCTCTTTTTGAGGTGTCCATTCATGTGGATCTTCTTGCCATACAAATTTTGTAGGGAATTTAATGTAGCTTAGTTCTCTTGTTTCAGCATATCTTTTGTTACATCCATCCACGACAAAAAATTTTTCCTCTTAATATTAGGTCTCTCGAGCACGAATTCTAAATCAGCATCATCAGTGTAAAGCACGGTCTGCTCGTCAGGCAACTGAAAACTCAACCTTTCGGCAGATGGGTTTGTATAATGAATAGTGAAACCAAAAATCCTCCTCATGGCTTCACATAGGGATATGTATCGATAGTCATAATACATTTTGATTTCATCTATTTCCTTTGGAACTTTAGAGTTTTGACGGTTCTGGTACGCTGTTGTCGTGACTCTATCATACCCCTTATTGATATATTTAAACAAATATTTGATCGATATATATTGGTTGCACCATTCTACATTAATATGGGCAAGATACTTACACAACAACTCTGGATTATGAGGAACGACAAATCTATTGTCGAGTGTGATGCCATTCTTTTCGATGGTTGTACCACTCTCTCTTCTCCTGTAAACAGGATATCCATCTTCATCAACAGTTGTTCTCTCATGAAACCTTTTTGGAAAAAAATTTGTGCACTTCTTCTCCGTGGTACATGACGTATCATAGTTCAAAGCACCACATGGACATTGGATCATGAACTATGTGACAACATCGTACAACTCTGGATTTTTATCTTTGTTTGGCAGCTCAGCACAAATAATTTTGTCTATTGCATCGCCATCACGATGTAAGAACAAAAGTATGTGTGAGCGTCGCAATCCACGCTTTTGAAATTCAACGGTGTACACAATTGTAAGATTGAAATTTAGATAAATGTTAAGACAACATGTTATGGGATATTTTGGAAGCGTAAGTTTCAAGTTTCATAAATACATATTCATACAAAACACTTGCAATAATATCACATTTATATGTAAATATATTTATTTGAACCTCAACAATTTGATTACCTGCTCGTACTCGGCCGAAGATGTTTTTATCCTTTAAATCGTTGACCAGCTGATCAAGTTTTATCTTAAACACTCGACATATAATATCCAGTCTATCTTCAGGTCTTAAGCCCATCTTCGATACAAATCGTGTGATCTCGGGCCACTTTGGGCTACATGTGAAGGTTATAAATAGATCAGGGTTGCCATACCACCTACAAATAATAGCCATCTCATCTTAGTAATTCTCCCTCATGTAATTATGTCCTCCAGTGAATGAGGCTGGTATAACAACACGACTACCGGTAGATGTACCTTCTGTATCTCCTTGTTCTGTTGCTCCCCTTAGGTTCTTTACATTATCAGCTCTAAAACTTTGTTGGTTATACTTTACAAACGACAATTCAGCTTCCATCATCGTATATCCATCGACACAAAATTGCTGGCATAGTCGCCGAGAAAGTAGTATGGTGGGGGCCTCATTTTTACGATCTTGCATCCGATATGCAAATCACTCCCTCATAGTACGTCTGTCTCTTTTTTTTTTTTGAATTTCCAGTAGGGGGACTTTTATCTTTATGAAAAACATCTTCCTAATATCCATCCTCACCGTATGGGAAAAGAAGGGGTTATTGCAAAGGAAGATAAGAAAGATGAAGTTCAGATATTTGCTTTAATTTTCCATTTCGTGTTTCGATAATAATATCTCTTTTATCTGCAGTATCAATGTCTCTAACTATTAACGCAACAACCTTAGATGTTGTTGGTAAACTATATGTCCCATCATCAGTATCCCTCCTTCCAATTAGCTATAACCGAACTTTTTGACACAAAATAAAGCGATCTCTGGCCATCCTAAAATTCTTTGTAAGAGGATTGTGTTCACCTATCATATCTTGTAATTACGCAATTAGAGAATCTTCAAAATTTTCGGGAATTCCAGAACTGACATAAACATTGAAAAAATAGTTACATTATTTTAACGCAAATATTTTCATATAACTTTAATTAGTAAAGCAAGGTAGTATATTTTAAAAAAAGGTAAAGTGTGATTTACCTATAAGCAATCTTCTATTAGCAATCTCATGTTCTGTGTCATATATGTAAAGCTGAGAAAACTTTGGACGCGAGCCTTCATTCGGCAACAAACTACCAATTAAATGATTATTCTGACCACCTTATTTTAAAGTTATATGGTCCACGTCCTTGAGTGGATGGTGCTTTTATGTTCCCTCCCATCGAAGTGAACGAATGCATCATATTATATGTTCGAATGTTCTCGATAAAATTCCTACTTCTTGGATGTTTTCCTTCAAGCAAGTCACTAAGGAGTTGTGGAGGGGGACATAGTAAAGGTAGCACAACTTTGCCTTGCATACAACAACGTGAGAACTTGGGCTTGTCAGTTTTGATATGTTTTTTTTTTTGCTCTTTCCTCGAACAACATGATTACACCACAAAATTCACATTCCCGTAGTTGATCTCCAATATCCCAATAATCTATGTTAACATTTTCAAATTTAAGCATAATATAATTTCAATGTACTTATAAGTTGCCAACTAATTGTAAACTTTGTTTTTCAATACCCGAAACATTGTTTTCATTGCTAGCAGTATTGTCAATATTCTCATGATCATCCACCTCTATCTTTAGGGAACGATCTACTATGTTTGACGTGTTTGTCTCGGTTGTACTTGATGTCCACATATATATATATATATATATATATATATATATATATATATGAATAATCCAAACTAACAATGGCGACAAACATAATATTTAATTAGGTATACATAAAAGATTCATCACAAAGATTTTCAATTTGATTATTAAAAAACATAAGAAACTGTGTACCTAGATTTAACTGCTGTCTAACTTGATTGAGAACTTCTTTTACTCTGAGAGACAGTTATGTTATATCTGCACTTCGTTTTAGATTCTTCTAAACGTAGTAGATTTTGGTTTCCAACTTCATTAACTTAAAGTAAATAACACAATGTGAAGTTAATAAGTTTATTTTGCACAATAAATAGTTTCATATGTACATATATACACATATAACGTTAAACATACCAAGATTACGCTTTTGATTCAAAATAAGCCTTCTTTTTGTCGTGTTGACTTTGAATCAAAATTAATATCTGAACATAATAAATAATAATGTTAAAAATAATAGTTCAAGTGTGGAATGATATGACATATGTAGAGTATGGTTGTAACACGTACATATATTTTCGTTGTTAACCAATAGATGGTGACAAATAACCACTTTCGTAGGTAGGAGTGACCTCATTTTCTAAAGATGTTTATATGACAATTTGTTGTTAGAAATATCAATAAATACATTACTTCATTTGATGGATATAAAATAGAAAAAATAAAGCACTCACGTTCTCGTTCGATGTCATTAATAGTACAATGACCATTTAGCATGATCCCAGCTGTAGCTGATAGTTGCACATAATTTGGAACATCTACACAAATAGTAAAAAATCGTTTTAATGAAGTATCCCACTTAAAGGTAATTGATAAAATCATGTTCATCAAACTTCATTATGCTACATAATTTATTGTTCAACATTTTGCTATATGCTTCTCGGCTATTATAGCCCTTTGCTTCTGTCGATTGACCTTAGTAGAATGGCAATCATGTTCATTAATCCTCATATCTGAAAATATATATAGTCCATTAAATCTATTTATATTTTGAATATGGAATGAACCATAACATTCAATTTAAATATACTGACCGTTTGTAATGTTGCTAAGCACTGTTATGTCGATACTACGCTGGTTGGATGATGGTTGATCAATAATTAGTAGACTATAACTGTAACTCAAACCTTAATAAAGAAATGTTATTAGTTTCAAAAAAATGTTACTGAGTGGTGTTGTGTCGACAGCACAATAATTCAATGATCTTTGATGATAATTTACTGGAGAGTAGTTGTTATGTAGGCATAAGGAAATAGCTTGTAATTAAATTATACGTATCATTAAATCAAAAGGAATGCTTAAATAATAATATACGACATTTCAAGTTATTGTGATCTTTTGATCACAAAGTAATTTATAAGTAGTATATTATTATCAGTTTGCACGGTTTAATTATTAATAAGGGTTAAAAAAATTAGAGCAAATATTAATATATGTATTGTCATCTATATTATAATAGTAATATTATGCGAAATTACTTTGGTAATTAGAAGAAATACAACTCAAAGAATTTGTTTTCTATCGTATTTTCAGTATAACAGGTATATATTTCAGTACAGCTCAATGAACTATATAATTACTATAGTAATATTTTATTATCGACAACTATAAAAAAAAATTATACAATACAAATATATACGAAATTCATCTATATATCAACAAATAAAAGTAACATATCCAACATTTTAACAATGTTGGGTATCGGTACTTATAACTTTGAATTCCTTAAAATGATCAATTTGTAAATGAATTAGTTAAGACATATTTAATATAAGAATTTAAGGTATTAGGTTAATTTGATGAAAAGAGAAATTTATGTGTTTTCCTAGTCGTCGAAGGTTAACCGTCTATAAAGAAATAAGAAAATTATAATAATATTAAAAACATGTCATTTGATTAGTAACTGATAGTGATAGTATGCGAATTACATTGGTTATTATAAGAAATACAATTGAATGGAGTTCCATTCTCTTTCATATTTTCGGAAGAACATGTACCCCTGTGATGTTTGTCTTTCAGTATACACCTTCTCTTTTGTCTCGCAATATGTGCATCGCTATTACGAATAGAGGTTGCATAACTAAGAACTGTTTAAGAAGGTAGATCAAATTTGACAACATACAATGGTGTCTTATATTAATTGGCATAAAAATATAGTTATTATATTAATTGACATAAAATATCAATTGTCGTACCGTTAGATATATCAGATTAAGGTTGAGTTTGCTCATTCAGTACATAGTTACTTGTTGATGTCAAAGTTGCCCCTGATATGAATTTTTTAACATGAACAAAATCTACATTATTACAAACTGTGAAATAGTGGGTATGAAAAATTAGTATCTTAACAAAATTTTATTAATCAGGACTTAAAAGTCCTAGATAAAGCAATAGAAAATCGATGTTGTTTGAATTAAATAACCTTTTCGATATCTAATATGGTTTAACTTTATTATAATAAAGTATCTTAGGAGACCATATCACCTCAACCAATTACATTAAACCTCAGATAAAATAAATTTAAGTGCTACTCAACTCAAAGTAAATGGCCCATAAAAAAATTTAATTGCTCGCATAATTGAAAAAATTAATGGTATTGGCATCACCTCCGATCCCAGAGGTCAAGGGATTGAGTCTTACCCCTTGCAAAGAAGGATCCCTAATTTTCCCTCTTCCTTGCAAGGAACTTCATCTTAACTTTAAAAAAAAAAATGAAAAATGAATGGACTTAAACACATGCATGCTACTTAACCCAATTGCACGCGTACAATGTAATTCTCTTTTGCTTAACCCATTTGCACGCATACTTTGTTTCTCTTTTGCTTAACCCATATGTTGCACCCAATTGCTATTTGCTGAACCCAATAATTTATATATTTATTTTTGTTGCTTAACCCAATTCCTTATTACACACATCTTCTAAACTACTAACACTTATTCCTCTCTTTACCTCTTCACATCCAAGAAGCTTCACCCTATTCATTAATGGCTCTTGTTCTCCCAAATTCTAAAATTTCAATTGGTGCATTTACATTTTCTTTCCCCATAATTTTAATACGCAAACCTATTGTTTTCTAAAAAAAATGAAGGCATGCAATTCAAGTTTCAAAGGGTGAAGCAAATAACAATTCTCTAAAAAAATTTTAAAAAATAGAAAGCAAACAAAAATTGCATTAATGGCAAAAAAAAAAAATTGAAGCACCAAGAGGTTAAAACAGCAAGCATGTTAGTTATGGTAGAGGATTGTTCACTTAATGACAACGCAATGGAAAATGGAAGGTAATATCATCATCTTAATTGAGGTGATCAAATATATGTTCCAAGTTATGCCCAAAGCAGTAAGTTTTATCTTTCATTTTCTTATTGACATTAATATTTAAGTTATATAGAAGACAATAAACATAATGCATGTATAATTCCCATATCAATTAGAGCATGTTCTCCCCAACTTATTTTCAGTTCAGTTCAATTAAATTCAATTCAATTCTCTTCAGTTCAGTTAAGTTCAATTCAGTTCAACTCTGGACAATATTTTTACTCTCACATATCACTATTCATTTCAGTTCAGTTTAATTTAGTTCAACTGTTTTATGCCGAAGAAAACAGGCCCTTATCCAAATATGGCAAATGTTGCAATTTTTCGTTATGGAAGAAGTATGTTTAATCCGGATCTTTTCAATAGTGGAGAAATGTTTTATTAACCTATGTCAATATATTTCACCGAAGAACATGTCAATATATTTCACCGAGAAACATGTCAATATAATGTCATCCAACACGGAAAGATAAAACACTCACTTTCCCTTCTCTCCCTTTCCTTCCCACTTCATGTCCAAAACATGCCAAATTATCGTACCACAACCCAGTAAATTTTCAACTATTACAATCTTACAACTTACCAAGACCTACGAAATTTACAAGTAGAGAACATAACCCTTGTTACACATCTGCCATCTGATGTCAGTATTTACCACCCAATTGCTACATCTAGAGGCAATATTATTAAGAACATCACAAGAACCATATTTGGCTCTGCAAACTTCATGAAAAGTATTATCTGCATGCATTGCTTCACTCAATGTCCCTATTAGACCTGCTCTGCATTTCTCCATTCATTTCCCTATTAAACCTGCTCTGCATTTCTCCATTCATTTCCCTATTAAACCTGATCACTCAGGCAATGTGCCTGCTGGAGGAAACACGACTCTGTGTCCATGACGATGGCTTATAACCTCCAGACAGCAGATTTGAAACTTTAGCCGCTTTGATCTTTCTACGTTTAGACTCAAGCTCCAAACGTTTGTTATTATTTGAGGAAGATCCAGATGATCCAGAGAATATCGAGGAAGTAGATATTAATGCTCGTTTAAGCTTCCTATTTTCATCAAACTTTCTCGGAAACTTTACACGGGAAGCAGCAGCAGCGTCCTCTGCAGATCCTGGTAGTAGTCGTATACCAAAACCCTTTTTCCTAGACACACTTTCTTCTTCAGCTACTCTCTTCTTCTGGCTCTATATGCAATTACAAAAGCAAAAATGCAATATGTTCATAATGTTGGACTGAAGGATTAAGGAAAGGAAAGAAGGGAAGGCTGAAATGCTCTGAAATTCTTCCAAAATTTTGCAACTTCAGAAAGATTTGGTTAGTTCATTGGGGAAGGAAAATGGAGTTGCCCATTTATTCCTCTCCTACCCTTCCCTCCAAATCCCTTCACCATCTAATAACACTATTAAAGGGATAAACGCTGAGTTTTATATGTAATCATACCCTCAATCGAGCCCGAAGAGCTTTATTGATGGCATAGTCATCAGCATGCCTTGCATCAGATGCACGCTGAAGACGTACAAGTACTGGATCAGCTTCTTTTTTCTTCTTCAAGTCCTCCTCTTGATGCTCAAGACGGTAAAATGGGTCCACAAGTTTACCTCTTTCTGATTAAAACAGTAAGATAGGTTGAAAAAAAACATCAAGCACAGATTTTCAACAGTATTAAGACAAATAAGAGTGTGAGATGTGTATGCTCCAACGTGGGACATGCCTCAAAATGTACACGTGCTACCTAGATAAACATACAATATGAAAAACTCCAGACGTAAAGGATATGGGAAAAACAAAATTGCCAACCTTCATCTGCAGGAAGTTCCAATGTTTCTGCATCCTCTGCATCATACTCTTCAATTTTTCGTCGAGCACCCTTGACGATCACATACTCGCAATTTTTAGGATCAGTTTGGATTGCAATTTCATGCTTGCAGCAAGCCGACTTCATAGTGAAGTTCCATATCTGACGCAAACATAAGAAACTCAAAGTTAAAGAACAGCCAATATCAAGTAGAAAACAACCTAGCAAGTACATCAATCACCATCCACACATAACAAATTAAAATTTTTAACAAATTGTTCACAAACAACCCAACAAAGAGGAAGCAACAATTATGAACAGCAAACCCATCCAAGTAGCAATATCAAGAGGGTGAAATGTGAAAGGATCTCACAAATATGAATAGAACAAAAAAGAACCAATGGTAACATACTAATATCCCACAAGTACCAAAATGACAGATAATTTACAAGAATGCAGATTGATATCCAAACATCAGAATATAGCTGATAATATACCTTGCTATATGTTGATCAACGCCCCCACCCAAAAAAAAAGAAAACAAAAGAAAAAAAAAAGAGAGAAAAAAAAATCCCACATAGGAAGGGTTTCATAAGGTCACAACTCAAATTTGAATACAGTTGAAGAGCAGCTATTTCAAGAGAGGCATGTGAAATCCATTGCAATTTTGCAAGTAATGATAAATGTACATGTAAAATAGTGCAACCACCTTGCTCATGAACCCGTCAAAAAGAATTCGACATCCATAAAGAGTCTTATGTCATCCAGACACAAGTAAAAGTGTTGAATACAGGTTTGAGTGACATTATTCTCACATTTAGAGATAGTTGGGGGGGACAACATTGAATCATTGATGGACAATTACTTCATTTTTAAGGCTACTTTTTTATACTTCCTCCGTTTCTTAATACTTACTAATATTATTATTTGAGATGTGTCACAACACTAACAACATTTCTCCAACATTTCTCCTTTGGGTAAATTCTGACACAAAGAAAGCATTACTTTATTATAAACCATTTCACTCTCTCTCCTCTTCATTGATTGTTGTGCCATTTCCATATGTTGCAAGTATTAAGATATGGGAGAAGTACTTTTTGTTAAAAAAATTATTCCAAAAAGGGTGTTGCCTGTGCCTTTCACATTGAACTTACAAGTACCTATGAACATTTCACAAAGACGTGTTCATAGAGTACTTATTATACTTCTTATCTATATATATTCCAATAGTGAGTATATACCACAAAGTGTTTCTCTTCCTTATAAGCGTCTTCTTATATATTTAATCTTCAAACATACAATCATAGGTAATAGAGGTGTCCAAATGAATATGCTTTACTAGTCCTTCCGTAGAAGGTAAAACATAGAGAGAGCAAAAAATATTTGTATGATATACAATAGAAATCCCTTCTAATGTCCTGATGATGCATCTCCATTCCCAACTCCCAAGTATTGGCCGAAATACTTTCATGACCATCTCTAGAGTTAGTAATGAGTAGTAACTATGAGAAACAAAGCACGCTTGAAAGTGGAGGTATAACCACAGACAAAGGTTTAACACTCTTCTAGCAAAACTAGAGACAAACTCAATAAAATTACCTCCAATTACTCCTGCATAACAAATCGGCTGATAGATAAAACAAAGAATCGAAGTAACCTAGAAAATTAAAGAATAACAAAATCCTATTTATCAAATGCACTGAGAGAAAATACCTTCGTGGAATAGTAGTTTCCAACTTGTTTTTTCTCTGCATTGAACCTCACACCCTTCGCTATCATAGATTCACACCCTTCACACCATATATTAAAAGGCATTTCAAACCTGTTCAGTAAAAAAGGAAACAAGCTAAAGGTCAGACATTTCTTCCCAGTTGAATTAAAAGAAAAAACTATATTATAAGGGAACCAAAAGGGGTGTCAAGCGTCAACTCTTTACAGACACGATTGAAAACTGTGCCCAACATCATTAAGATCTCTCCTACATCTGGTGCTCAAAAATCCAAAGCAAAATACACAAATCTTCAATCTGCAGAGTCATGCATGATCTTATCTACAAAATCCAAGCTCATGCCAAAGCACGAGACGACCAAGTCTCCAACTATACAAGACCCACCAAAAAAGATAAATTCGGGTGACAAGGCTTTCCAGATTCCAGTGATTCCTATCCTTCCATCTACTCTACCAAGTTGTCAAAGCTGTTGGCTTCCATATTTCTAACAATCCACTGGTCCTCTGACCTCTTTCCATCAACCCAAAAACAATTCAACCTTACCTCTATGCACCCAATGATTGCCCTATAAAGGTAAACTCTAAATGCCACAGAGAAACCGATTAAGGACAAAAAAAGAAAGGAAAAATTGACGGAACAATCCCAACTCCCAACTTTGGGCTTTCCGCCATTTTTAGTACCAACTTTTGATTATTCCTTATCGGTCTCACTATTGTTCATTGTTTACAAAAATGGTCCCAGTTCACGGGTGATCGGTTTAACTGATTTAGTTTCTCTTTTAAAAAAATCATTTACCAATTTTCCCCTCCTCTTCCTCTCTCCTCCCTCCTTTCTCCCAGCCACCCCTAAAACCCCCTCCCCATTACCATTTGTTGCTAATCTGCGTAAACTAGGCTTGGAGGGTCCTCGTGGATGTTTTTTTTCATTCATTTGGAGGTAATTATTTTTAGTGCATTTTTGACTCGGATTCATGTTACCTATTAGATGGAGGATTCAATGGCAAAGGTTGATACCAATGTCAAAAAGCGTTTGGTTACTATAATTCTCTCTGAGAATTAGGCAGGGATCAGATTTCACTTGTTCAATAGGCGAACCAATTTTCTGAGTCAATTCGTTTGGAGAAACCTCTGGCACTATTCAGAAAAACACTTGCGAAAATGGGTTTGAAAGATATTCCTGGCCTTCGTGTAAGGAAATAGCAGTATTCCGAAATCCAAATCTTTATCTCTAACGAAGAGTGCTATATGGTTCACTTGTTGAAGATCATCGATGTAACCAGGGACCCCAAAAGAAATTCGCAAGCCTAGCTCCAATGTACGATTCTTGAGAGAGAAGAAGAAATACAAACGATTGCTGTCTCTTTTATGTCATCTTGGTGGCCAATAAAAACATGTTGATTTACTAATTAAAGAATGGTGTGGGTAGATCTTAACAAATCGATCTTTTGGAGGTCCAGTCAAGCTTCAGTTGAATTCTTAGTGATGTGAAATTCATACGATTCCTTGTTTAAGGTTCAGTCGAGCCATTGAAGAGAAAAAGTACGCAACAGAGGGGATTACGAGGGTGGGAGGGGGGTGGCTGGGGAGGGGTTTCAACGGTAGAGGAGGGGGTGAGAACTGGTGGCAGTTTCGGGCAATGGAGGAAGGGGGTGGTGGTCTCGGACGTTTTACCTGTTGTCGGCTTATAGCTGGTCATTTACGTGCTGGGACAGTTTTAATAAAATATAACCCAAAGTTGGGACCACCGAGGAACAATCAAAAGTTGTGACTGAAAATGGTACAACACCCATAATTAAGATTGTTCCCGTCAATTTTTCCAAAAAAAAAAAAGGGTGAACGCTTCATAAGTTTGAAAAGGATGGTGTTTGCAAGGCATAACAATAAATAATCCATTAAGTTATACTTCTACGCTAACCTTTTACTTGTAGGCTCTTACAATATTCTTCATATTGTATCTTTAAAATCTTATATATTTTACAAAAAATAAGATAATAAGGTCATCATACATTCATGAGATTGAATTCTTATTTTATTCATAAAACTACGTAGAATATAACTCAATTATTATTCTTCACTTTCTAATAAATGATTTGATTACATTGAATTGCCAAGAAAAAAATTAAAAGATTCAGAAGAAACAACTTAAGTTTGAAACTCTAAGGGGTCGTTTGGTTGACAAAGGGGAAAGGGAAGGGTTTAAGAAAGGGAAAGTAGAAGAATAGAAAGCAAAACTCTTAGATTTAGTAGGTTGTTTGTTTCAAATAGGTAAAGGAAACCCTAATATATAACCACCCCTCTACCACCACCACCACAATTCTCTTTCAAATTAAACAATTGTGTCGGTCGCGTTACCCCTTCTTCGACGCCGTCGCCTCCCTTCCCTACTTCCGACGCCGTCATCCCCTTTCCTCTCTTACGGCACTTCTTTTCTCTCTCTTCTTCCCTCCTTTCGTTGTTGTTTGGTGATGTCTTGGTAAGTTACGGGTAGTCTTTTCAGCGACTTAGGTGGGTTTCGTGGATGGTGAGTAGGGTTTTGGTGGTGGTTTGGTAAATTAGGGGTGGTGGTGAGTATTTTGCTGGTAGTGGTTTGGTAAGTGATGGTGCGATGTTGGTGTTGGTGGGGTAGAAGTGGTCTCGGTGAAGGTAGCAGTGGTGTCGATAAGGAGGCGATGGTGGAGCGGTGCCGATGAGGGTGGCGGTAATGAACCTGGTGAGGGTCGCAATGGTGGAGTGGTGCTGGTAGTAGGGGTGTTCATAAAAAACCGAAACCGAAAAGCCATAACAAAATACCAAAAAACCGATCTAAATGGGTGGTTACTGTAACGATAAAAAAAGTTTCAACGGTACGATTACCGAACCGATAAAATTAACGGTAAAGTTACGGTTATGATTTTTGAGTGAAAGGTTAACCGAAATATTTTTTTATCTATTTAATTGTGAAATATTTTCAAACAATTCCATTAATTCTAATATTTGTTGCTAAGTTACAACAATTAGAGGAAGTATGTAATTACTTGAAAACTCTAATACTAATATAAACACTATAATTAGGAAATGATGTAAATTATTAGTGTCAGTTATATTTTCCACTAGATTTATTATCCACTTTATAATACATTTTATATTAGAGTATATATAATATTAAAATACATGCACAAAAAAATTAAAAATATATAGTACATTAAGTAAAACATAATAGTATAAATTAAATAACGCTTAATGGTTAACCGAAAAATCGTACCGAAAAAACGATTAACCGCTTAAGCGGTAACCAGTCTAAACTGTTACGGTTCGCAAAAAGAGCGAACTAAAATGTTGTTTCGGGACGGTTTACCACCAATGAATACCCGTAGCTGGTAGTGGCGTAGTGCATTGGACAGTGGGTGTACAGTGGTGTATTGGTGGCTTAGGGAAAAGGAATTTAAATACCTAGGGGGAGGTGGAGAATCAGAGTAGAGGAGTTGGTTGGGAGGGGGTAAGGAGAGGGTAGAGAATGATTAAAATGACAATGCAAACAACATCAAAGGGAATCAACCCAGTTGTTTCTCTTACCTTTTCCTAAACACCCCATACCACACGCCCCCTAAATCCCAATTGATTATATGGCATTTCGTAAAACCTATGTTGCTCAATCATTTCACCTTAAGTACCGGTGTCGTATATTCGACACTTGGACATGGATAAGACACTCGAACATTTCGATTTGGACCAAAAAATTAAAAAAAAATCCAAAAGATAGCCGAGCCGGACACTTAGACATGTACCCGTGTCGGATATGGGTACCCAACTCCGAGCAACATAGCATAAAATTGTGAGTTGATTACATTGGACCTTATTTGTGTGTATTAAAATCCTTGAACTAGCGCATGCCTAACTTTAAGATTCTAGATCTACCATTCTAAAGAAATATAATCCCACATTACGATATCACCAAAACAAACAATTGAATTGAGTGAGATAGAAATCTATACTTCCTCCATTTTTTTGACTCGGTGTTCCCATTTTTGGCAATTCTCTATCGCTTGCAATGTTTCTACGTCTCTCTCCTCTTCGTGGTCTTTGTGCAAAGAAAAACTTTTTGAGTAATTAAAAACAGAGGAAGTATATACTATTACACTATTTAGTAACCTATATGGATCTGAAAATCTCAAATTTGTTGGTCAGAGATGCTTCGATGAAAGAGCACCTAAATTTTCTAAGCCATAGCCTCAAATTAGCAAATAACAAAACCCTCATAATCTATCGAACGGCCAACCTGGATAAAGGAAGCACCTTCAACCGAGATCATTCTATTTATCAACACTCATCTCTTTTAAACTCATATGACAAAAAAAAATTATTTTATCCATGGAGTCTTCACTTGAGATGGCACCTTTTTTCATATCCTAAAAAAGGAGAAAGTTATTATTATCCACTCCAACCCAAAGATTGAAGGGGAAATGCTATGGTTGCTACCGCAATTGTTTCCTGTTAAAGGAGTGCAGTGATTTATACTAAATAAACAAGACTTCGGGAAAGATACCCAAGTGAAGGGAAAATGCTCTTAGTGCTTTCTTTGGTTTCCAAACGAAAATTGAAAAACAGGTACAAAAACGACCAAGTTAGAGGAGTCTGTCAAAGGTCCACGCTCTCTTGGTCTCGAGTGAAAAACCACTGATTATCCACTGTCAGTAAATATATCACATTGTGAAATGCAACATATTCATAATTTCATCGAAGACAAACATTAAAAGCACCATCTATACTTAAAGCTGTAAACAAAGTATATGAGCAGATAGTGATTGTGAAGATGCAATGCAGTGACCTAATTGCGGGGGTTGATGGTGGTGTAGACATTGTATAATGATTGGTTAGATTTTAGCTTGAAGAGGAAGGAAGTGAGTTAGTTCGAGGAGCGAGAAGGATATGAGAATCAGATCCTCTATACATAGAAGAGGAGATTAGAGGATAAATCATGTTAAATATTGTAAAAGTCCCCTTTCCTACAGCGACAAAAAACCATAAAGACTATCATAGATTTCTTGATCTTCTATTAAATAAAAAAGAAAATAAAAACTCAGTTTTTTCATAGTACAGTGAATATACTCAAAAACTCGATCTTCAATGGAAGAAATCTGCGTTTATGAAAGACTATCCTATATCCACGCAATGCGTGCGTTGACGTATAGACAACATAATTGATAGAAAAAATAGCTTTAAAATTTATCTCATCACTAAAACAATGACATGTTTTTTTAACAATTTAAACAACAGGGTATTTTAGACATTTTAGGAGAACACCAAAGTCCTCATGTGTTCCCTTATAGAATAGAGATAATTAGCCATTCTAAAACAAGAGAAAGAAACACCAATTAACTACCCCTATTCCTAACAAATTTAACCAAATCCCTGCGGAAAAAATAAATCCCTCTGGTTGACAAAAATCAGATGCTAAATTGCCCATTCCATTTGCAAACGACACACTGGAAGCACACAACAGTTTCCAATCACAAAGAACTAACATACCTTATGATTAGGATGCCTTGATCTATTTTTTTCGCCCGCTCTCTTAAGGCATGTTGGCCATGAAACTTGTTGAGACCACCCTATCAAAAACAATTTGCAAGTAAAAATGCATGTCAAAGAAGAATTTCAATATACATACTTATCAATTTGAATCTTCCATAAAAGCACATGGCAAATGCAATGTTTACCTGAGTTGGATCCCATTCCGGAGGATAGTAGAAATTATCAGCTCGAGCTGCTGCAAGAGAAGACTGTAGCAGAAGCAAGCAAACAAAAGTTTAATACTTTAATGTAGTATAGAAATGTACAATAGGGAAACAAACACTAGAAGTAGTGCAATCTCATGATGAGGATTGAGGAGTTAAGATCAAATATACAGACAACGTAAAAGGAAAAGGTACAGCCTATTTCCCTTTCAGCTCTACAGCACAAGCACAAAAGCTGGGCTGTTGAACGCAGTTGCATTCAGTTGAACAAAAACAGAAATGGAAATCATAGTCAAGGGTGAAGAAAACTGCACCATCACAAATTCTAAAACTGAGGAAGTGACAAGGTGGCTGCCTCAGGTTATATTAGTAGCTCACAAGCACATATCTCATTGGAGAAAGTCACTACCATACATAAAGCCTGAGAAGCTCCCACAAGGTAGCTAAAGTAAATTATATGGGACTTGAGAATACTCCTCAACATAATTTCTATGTTGACCTTCTGTCAAAGAGATACAAGTTAGCCAAAAAAACTCCTACTAGGATCATACGAGATAGAGCTAATATCCAAACTACTTGGAACAAAAAATACACCTAAAAAACTTCCATAATCTTCATTTAAGGTTATTAAACTCATGATTTGGCTTCCTATCCACAGCAATCAAAAGGTCAAACTTGTGCACATAGGATAGGCTCTCTTATACCATTGTAGTGTAAACAATCACTAAAAGCTTTTGTATTCTTTCCTCCCATTCACCACTACTTTACCACAGCATAACTAACCTTTCATATTTATATGATATTTAAGGAAAAAACCATATGAATAAACGGAATCTACCATATAGACAAATGTTGGCATATGCTTTACTATTGGTCAAAACATAATAACTCCAAAAATAACCATGACGTACAGCAGATACCCTCCTTAAACAACTACTCCTCACCTGATAAGTTGAATAGTATTTATTTCCACCAAGATATATCACTCCAGATTTCTTTACACAAAGAAAAATACTAATTATAGATGCACATTGACATAAAACACTGAAAACGTTGTTTACCTGACTGACAAAACCAGGCTCAACTACTTCCCATAAAATATGAGATCTCAGACGCATCAAAAGGGGACATAACTCAAATCCAGACCTACAACTTTGGTTTAGAACACCCCTAACTCCAGATGACCAAGACCTAATTCGCACGAAAAATTTATTGTCGAATGGTTTAAGCTCAGAGTCACCGCATTATGTTAAGACCAAACACTTCAGTGAATGATTATCTTCCACTATTTAACTCCCAGAAATCTAACACTTCTTTGGCAATTTTTGTCTATTGAGTCTGAAATTTAATCTGAGATCAAACACTTTGGTAAAACATATTCTTCCATTTTTCTAATACACCTTCTGTTTTCTTATAAAGTAATGTTTTAGCATTCTGAGGTTTTGACTTTAACCACGAATTTTTTCTTGAACTATACTGACAAACTCAACAAACTGATAATATACTATAAAAGCATTTTTATAAATGAATCTGAAAACTAAAATATACTTCAAGAGCAATTTGCCACTGCAGTCAAAACCTCAAAAAGCTTAAACATGACTCAATAAAAAATGCGAAGAGAGTACTAATAGATAACTAATGTAATTTTTCAGGCAAGATCATCCATTTATCATAGTTATCTAAACCAATTGTTTTCATACATAGACTTGTAATAAACAAATCCTTGCTTGCTATCATAAAGAGTTTCACTTATTACAAATAATTACGCCAAAAACAGGTGCTTTTAACCCATTGAACCAACTCGAATCCTTAACACCTTATAGTAAGTGTCAGCGCTTTTTAACCCGCGACAGAATGCTACCCAAATCATAGCAACACGGAATTAAACATAACCCAGCACAAAGACTTGATGATTAGCAGGTGTAAAATCCACCAATCAAGAACTCAGCAGTCAATTTGTTTTCCTTCCCTTTCATCTTACGATTATAAGAATGACAAACATTCTCGTAATTAGTCTAAATTTAAAACACCTATGATTTCATCCAACAATTCAAAAAGAAATTGAAACAATCATGTAGCCACCATGATAACGAGCTTGATAAACTTAATATTTGGATAAATATAAAGAACAACAAGCAGATGGGAGACAACAATCATCCAAATCTCAATCGAAAATTGAATCTGAAATATAGCGTACCATTGCTAGTTGCTTGAGTTACTTCTACTTCGAATTTAGGGTTTGTTTCCGACGAAGTCCAAAATTGGGGATTTCTGTTTGCCAACCGACGAAAACCTGTAGGCTGTCTGGCTGTAGTCGATATAAAGGCTACCGCGGGTTTATGTTCCTCGTTTTCTTTTCTTTTTTAAACTTAAAATCTTTTATAAAACTTCTAATATTACACATCATTAATTAATCAATACAACGTCAAAACAAGACTAATCTCTCTCTAAAACTTGAGAGCCTCTCTCTCTAAAAATAGAGAGCCAACTTTTTCACACCAAAAAACCCAAAAAAAATGAATCCTTTTCACCCACATAATATAAACTTGGTTACGCAACAAGTAAGAGAAGATAGCAGCCTTCGCAGAATGGGGATACAAATTGAGACTGAAGAAGACGACATCTTACATGAGGACTACGATCTATACAGAACAGTCCTAGGGAAAGTGAAAGACCTCCGAGATTTCACTGAAGCTCAAATCAGCAACTGGGTGACGAACCACTGGACATCTCACGATGAAATCCAGGTTCGAAAAGTCGGTAAACTCTTTTATTTCATTTGTCTTGATAATAGAGATAGAGCAAACCTTATTTGTCTAGGTTCAGCAAACTTTCAAGGAGCCCTTATCCTGTTCACAAAATGCTCTCCCCACATCTCCCTTAGAGCTCATAACTTCTCAAGAATCCCTTTATGGATAAAAGTCGAAGGTCTCCCCTTGCTTTACAACAAAACAAATATTGCTAGAAGAGCCTTAAATAGAATAGGAGACGTTCTCCATTTTGATAATGCTTCCTCTAGTACTGGTTTTATGTTCCTCGTTTTCTTTTTTTTGTCTAGGCTGTCTGGCTGTAGTCGATATAAAGGCTACCGCGGGTTTATGTTCCTCGTTTTCTATAAAATCTTTTATAAAACTTCTAATATTACCCATCATTAATTAATCAATACAACAACCAAGTAGTACTTGGTCTTCAACTCAAAAAAAAAAAAAAATTATTACTTGGTCTAGTACTAGAGGCACTTTGAGGGCAGGGATTTCGCTTACCCTTCTTCGTTACTCTCAAGTGTCTGGTCCATTAAAACCCGAACGGGGCCTGGACTACTTCTTCTTACCAAAAAAAAAAACTAATCAATGCAACATGGCCCGCCACATCTATAATTATACGTGTAATCGCGCACGTGTAACCAAGCATTAGAGCGCATGTTTGAAAATAAAAAATTTGGGGATGATCAATTTAATCCTATTCATGGGCCACACTTTGAGTTCCTGAACTCAAGTTCCTAAACAATTGTTCCTCTCAACTTCACTTGAAGTCTTCTTACCTTAACTCGCTTCACTCAAAGCTTTCTCTCTTACAGGTTTTCACTCAAAATCCCCATACCCCAAAACCAAAATATAATGATCAATAAACTTAGTGTAATTAGAGTAAGAAGGTAAAGAACAAATGACTTTTATGAGAGAAAGAATGTATTGACATTTAGTTATGCACTAGTAGAGAAAGGTCGATTTGCGTCGGACCCGGGATCCCCATTTGCGTCGGACATAGGTCCGACGGCACAGGTCTCGACGCAAATGACCAATAAGTTATCTGCATCGTATTAGGAAACGACGCATATCTTTTAACCATTTGCGTCGCACATAGCATACGGTGCGACGCAAATCACCGTAGAGAGCTATTTGCGTCGCACAATACACAAGGTGCAATGCAGATAGCTCACAACAAAGCAGTCTGACCAATTCCCAACAGCTGAGCCATGCCATTTTCCATCAGCATTCATCTACGTCGCACACAACACAACATGCGACGCATATGAGTTTTTAAGCTTTCATATTTTGTCTTTTTTCAGCTTTATATTTTTGTTGTTTTTTATTCATATACTAAACGAACATTAATAATGTAAAGAATTTGGAGGCAATGTGAAGAGGCAATGTCAAAAATTATTAACACATATTTTATATTAATAATGTCAAACATGTATTACAAAGTTTAGAATGAGAGACAAAAATATGTAAACTAGATATAAACAAATTACATTGCAATTGTAAAAAAAATGTAAAACTAAAATGAAAATAATCGAGGATGAAAATGAGCAACTGCCGACATTTTCCAACAAAGAAGAATTCGAGAAGAACCAAACACAGAATCTGCAATTGAAAATAAGAATTTCAGAGAATTAAAAAGAAAATCCTAGACTAGGATAAATGCCAAAAAAAAGTAAATGAAAAATCAGATATAAAAAGTAAAAAAACGGAAGGCCATAATTTTCAGATGCATGAACTGAATCTCGAACGTTTTAATTTTTCACATCTGAAAATGAAAAAAATGAATTTTCAGATCTGATAATTAAAACATAAAATTAGATCTAAAAAATTAAAAACAAAATAGACTACGATAAACGCCAAAAATAAAACAAAAAATTAGATCTAAAACATGAAAAAATGAAATTGTAGATCTGAAAACAGAAAATTGTATACTACGAAATTATAAAATCAGATTGAAACATTGAAGAAAAAAAAAACCGAACCTATCAAAGTGAGAGAGAAAGAGTGTTCAACTCGAAGAATTTGGATATACTAGTAATAGTTTTCGAGGAGAGAGAAAGAGTATTCATCCATGGCGCTGGAATATACGTATTTTGAGATAAAGTCGCCGGAGACGCACGAAAAAGCCTATAAGCGTTGTTCGTTGTTTGCGATCTTCAATTTTGTTCGCTATTCGCCAGAGGCGCACGGAGATAGGGAGCGGCGCGGCGGTTAAGAGTGGGAGAAGGAGAGAGAGGGGGTTTGAGGGTGAGAGGGTGAGAGGGTGAGAGGGTGAGAGAGAGACGCTGCTCATACTTTTTTAGGGTTTAAGGGTTTGAGAGTTTGAAGATGAGAGAGAGAGAGACGAGAGGAATTTAAAAGGTGTTAGGGTTTAAAAAAAGTTAGTTGGGCGAAGTGGGATTTTGGGTTGATCTGCGTCGGATGGGCCAAGGGGTCCGACGCAAATTAGCCTTTTGCAACGCACATTAGTTAAGTGCGACGCAGATAGGGCTTCAAATTTTGTCACCTGGATGCAGCGATGTGCGTTGGATGGGCCTTAGTGTCCGACGCATGTGAGCTATATGCGTCACACATCAATAGGGTACGAATGCATATAGCTCGTATCTGGTACTTATGCAATGATGTTTTGCGTCGCACTCTTTATAGGATGCGATGCAAATTATGTTTCTGCGTCGTTTTGCCTTTCATGCGACGCAAAAGGGACGACGCAAATCATTCTTTTTCTACTAGTGATGACTCACTAAATCACTTGGTCAGATGCAAATTGGAACTTAATTAGACATTAGTATTTTATAGGGGTGATTTCTTAGAATGTGGGATAAAAACATAAGTTAGTGGTCAAAACATTTTCCTATGATGTTTCTCAGCTAGAGGAACATGTTCCTAATTGATATCCATGATCTAATACAAACGTGGGTTAGGATTAATACTATTTCCTTTATATTAGCAACCACTTAAGCAGTAATCAAAAAAAGATTTTAATTAACAAATATTATTAATCAATAAAACTGAATTAAATCCTTTTATAAGATATTATATTTTAATTTTTTTCATTAAAATCGAAAAAGGATTTTAATTATCTAATAAAAATAAAATTGTGTTAAGAGGAGACCTTTAGATATTTCAGAATTTGGAAAGATCTGGAAGGCTATGAGAAGGCAGTTGAAGACATTTGGAGAAGCTACATCCCTGGCTCAAGGATGTATGCAGTGGTTACAAAAATGAAGGAGACAAAGAAAGTCATAAAAAGGCTAGTTAGTGCAAATATGGACATCCAAGTGCAGGATGGATTGGCCTTAAAGAATTTGATGGAGTGTCAACAAAAAATTCAATTAGATATTCATAATCTTGAATTGAGGAATGATGAATATGAAGCTGCTGAGAACTATAAAAGAATCCAAAGAGATACATAGCATTTCTGAGACAGAAGACAAGAGCTGCTTGGATTAAAGATGGGGATGACAATACAAAGTTGTTTCATCAAGCTATCAAACAGAGAAGAATTCAGAACAACATTTACAGCATATGTGATAAAGATGGCAAATGGGTAGACAAGCCAGAGCAAATTAATAATGCATTTCTGGATTATTATTTGCAGCTGCTGGGTAAGAAGATGGAGAATAGGAAGCAGGTTGTGCAGGAAGTGGTGGACCTTGGTCCATGTGTGGAAGAGAATGATCATGAAGGTCTCCTTTCCCAAGTAACTCCAGCTGAAGTCAAAGAGGCTGTATTCTCCATCCCTGGTGATAAATCTCCTGGAAGTGATGGCTTTAGGTCCTATTTCTTCAGAGACAACTGGGACTTGCTTGGAGACAAGGTAACTCAGGCTGTAACATCTTTCTTTCATAGTGGTAACTATGAGAAACAAAGCACGCTTGAAAGTGGAGGTATAACCACAGACAAAGGTTTAACACTCTTCTAGCAAAACTAGAGACAAACTCAATAAAATTACCTCCAATTACTCCTGCATAACAAATCGGCTGATAGATAAAACAAAGAATCGAAGTAACCTAGAAGAAAATTAAAGAATAACAAAATCCTATTTATCAAATGCACTGAGAGAAAATACCTTCGTGGAATAGTAGTTTCCAACTTGTTTTTTCTCTGCATTGAACCTCACACCCTTCGCTATCATAGATTCACACCCTTCACACCATATATTAAAAGGCATTTCAAACCTGTTCAGTAAAAAAAGGAAACAAGCTAAAGGTCAGACATTTCTTCCCAGTTGAATTGAAAAAGAAAAAACTATATTATAAGGGAACCAAAAGGGGTGTCAAGCGTCAACTCTTTACAGACACGATTGAAAACTGTGCCCAACATCATTAAGATCTCTCCTACATCTGGTGCTCAAAAATCCAAAGCAAAATACACAAATCTTCAATCTGCAGAGTCATGCATGATCTTATCTACAAAATCCAAGCTCATGCCAAAGCACGAGACGACCAAGTCTCAACTATACAAGACCACCAAAAAAGATAAATTCGGGTGACAAGGCTTTCCAGATTCCAGTGATTCCTATCCTTCCATCTACTCTACAAGTTGTCAAAGTGTTTGGCTTCCATATTTCTAACAATCCACTGGTCCTCTGACCTCTTTCCATCAACCCAAAAACAATTCAACCTTACCTCTATGCACCAATGATTGCCCTATAAAGGTAACTCTAAATGCCACAGAGAAACCGATTAAGGACAAAAAAGAAAGGAAAAATTGACGGAACAATCCACTCCCAACTTTGGGCTTTCCGCCATTTTAGTACCAACTTTTGATTATTCCTTATCGGTCTCACTATTGTTCATTGTTTACAAAATGGTCCCAGTTCACGGGTGATCGGTTTAACTGATTTAGTTTCTCTTTTAAAAAAAAATCATTTACCAAATTTTCCCCTCCTCTTCCTCTCTCTCCCTCCTTTCTCCAGCCACCCTAAAACCCCTCGCCCATTAACCATTTGTTGCTAATCTGCGTAAACTAGGCTTGGAGGGTCCTCGTGGATGTTTTTTTTCATTCATTTGGAGGTAATTATTTTTAGTGCATTTTGACTCGGATTCATGTTACCTATTAGATGGAGGATTCAATGGCAAAGGTTGATACCAATGTCAAAAGCGTTTGTTACTATAATTCTCTCTGAGAATTAGGCAGGGATCAGATTTCACTTGTTCAATAGGCGAACCAATTTTCTGAGTCAATTCGTTTGGAGAAACCTCTGGCACTATTCAGAAAAACACTTGCGAAAATGGGTTTGAAAGATATTCCTGGCCTTCGTGTAAGGAATAGCAGTATTCCGAAATCCAAATCTTTATCTCTAACGAAGAGTGCTATATGGTTCACTTGTTGAAGATCATCGATGTAACCAGGGACCCCAAAAGAAATTCGCAAGCCTAGCTCCAATGTACGATTCTTGAGAGAGAAGAAGAAATACAAACGATTGCTGTCTCTTTTATGTCATCTTGGTGGCCAATAAAAAACATGTTGATTTACTAATTAAAGAATGGTGTGGGTAGATCTTAACAAATCGATCTTTTGGAGGTCCAGTCAAGCTTCAGTTGAATTCTTAGTGATGTGAAATTCATACGATTCCTTGTTTAAGGTTCAGTCGAGCCATTGAAGAGAAAAAGTACGCAACAGAGGGGATTACGAGGGTGGGAGGGGGGTGGCTGGGGAGGGGTTCAACGGTAGAGGAGGGGGTGAGAACTGGTGGCAGTTTCGGGCAATGAGGAAGGGGGGTGGTGGTCTCGGCGTTTTAACCTGTTGTCGGCTTATAGCTGGTCATTTACGTGCTGGGACAGTTTTAATAAAATATAACCCAAAGTTGGGACACCGAGGAACAATAAAAGTTTGACTGAAAATGGTACAACACCCATAATTAAGATTGTTCCCGTCAATTTTTCCAAAAAAAAAAAAGGGTGAACGCTTCATAAGTTTGAAAAGGATGGTGTTTTGCAAGGCATAACAATAAATAATCCATTAAGTTATACTTCTACGCTAACCTTTTACTTGTAGGTCTTACAATATTCTTCATATTGTATCTTTAAAATCTTATATATTTTACAAAAAATAAGATAATAAGGTCATCATACATTCATGAGATTGAATTCTTATTTTATTCATAAAACTACGTAGAATATAACTCAATTATTATTCTTCACTTTCTAATAAATGATTTGATTACATTGAATTGCCAAGAAAAAAATTAAAAGATTCAGAAGAAACAACTTAAGTTTGAAACTCTAAGGGGTCGTTTGGTTGACAAAGGGGAAAGGGAAAGGGTTTAAGAAAGGGAAAGTAGAAGAATAGAAAGCTTACAAAGTTTAGAATGAGAGACAAAAATATGTAAACTAGATATAAACAAATTACATTGCAATTGTAAAAAAAATGTAAAACTAAAATGAAAATAATCGAGGATGAAAATGAGCAACTGCCGACATTTTCCAACAAAGAAGAATTCGAGAAGAACCAAACACAGAATCTGCAATTGAAAATAAGAATTTCAGAGAATTAAAAAGAAAATCCTAGACTAGGATAAATGCCAAAAAAAGTAAATGAAAAATCAGATATAAAAAGTAAAAAAACGGAAGGCCATAATTTTCAGATGCATGAACTGAATCTCGAACGTTTTAATTTTTCACATCTGAAAATGAAAAAAATGAATTTTCAGATCTGATAATTAAAACATAAAATTAGATCTAAAAAATTAAAAACAAAATAGACTACGATAAACGCCAAAAATAAAACAAAAAATTAGATCTAAAACATGAAAAAATGAAATTGTAGATCTGAAAACAGAAAATTGTATACTACGAAATTATAAAATCAGATTGAAACATTGAAGAAAAAAAAAACCGAACCTATCAAAGTGAGAGAGAAGAGTGTTCAACTCGAAGAATTTGGATATACTAGTAATAGTTTTCGAGGAGAGAGAAAGAGTATTCATCCATGGCGCTGGAATATACGTATTTTGAGATAAAGTCGCCGGAGACGCACGAAAAAGCCTATAAGCGTTGTTCGTTGTTTGCGATCTTCAATTTTGTTCGCTATTCGCCAGAGGCGCACGGAGATAGGGAGCGGCGGGCGGTTAAGAGTGGGAGAAGGAGAGAGAGGGGGTTTGAGGGTGAGAGGGTGAGAGGGTGAGAGGGTGAGAGAGAGACGCTGCTCATACTTTTTTAGGGTTTAAGGGTTTGAGAGTTTGAAGATGAGAGAGAGAGAGACGAGAGGAATTTAAAAGGTGTTAGGGTTTAAAAAAAGTTAGTTGGGCGAAGTGGGATTTTGGGTTGATCTGCGTCGGATGGGCCAAGGGGTCCGACGCAAATTAGCCTTTTGCAACGCACATTAGTTAAGTGCGACGCAGATAGGGCTTCAAATTTTGTCACCTGGATGCAGCGATGTGCGTTGGATGGGCCTTAGTGTCCGACGCATGTGAGCTATATGCGTCACACATCAATAGGGTACGAATGCATATAGCTCGTATCTGGTACTTATGCAATGATGTTTTGCGTCGCACTCTTTATAGGATGCGATGCAAATTATGTTTCTGCGTCGTTTTGCCTTTCATGCGACGCAAAAGGGACGACGCAAATCATTCTTTTTCTACTAGTGATGACTCACTAAATCACTTGGTCAGATGCAAATTGGAACTTAATTAGACATTAGTATTTTATAGGGGTGATTTCTTAGAATGTGGGATAAAAACATAAGTTGTGGTCAAAACATTTTCCTATGATGTTTCTCAGCTAGAGGAACATGTTCCTAATTGATATCCATGATCTAATACAAACGTGGGTTAGGATTAATACTATTTCCTTTATATTAGCAACCACTTAAGCAGTAATCAAAAAAAGATTTTAATTAACAAATATTATTAATCAATAAAACTGAATTAAATCCTTTTATAAGATATTATATTTTAATTTTTTTCATTAAAATCGAAAAAGGATTTTAATTATCTAATAAAAATAAAATTGTGTTAAGAGGAGACCTTTAGATATTTCAGAATTTGGAAAGATCTGGAAGGCTATGAGAAGGCAGTTGAAGACATTTGGAGAAGCTACATCCCTGGCTCAAGGATGTATGCAGTGGTTACAAAAATGAAGGAGACAAAGAAAGTCATAAAAAGGCTAGTTAGTGCAAATATGGACATCCAAGTGCAGGATGGATTGGCCTTAAAGAATTTGATGGAGTGTCAACAAAAAATTCAATTAGATATTCATAATCTTGAATTGAGGAATGATGAATATGAAGCTGCTGAGAACTATAAAAGAATCCACAAGAGATACATAGCATTTCTGAGACAGAAGACAAGAGCTGCTTGGATTAAAGATGGGGATGACAATACAAAGTTGTTTCATCAAGCTATCAAACAGAGAAGAATTCAGAACAACATTTACAGCATATGTGATAAAGATGGCAAATGGGTAGACAAGCCAGAGCAAATTAATAATGCATTTCTGGATTATTATTTGCAGCTGCTGGGTAAGAAGATGGAGAATAGGAAGCAGGTTGTGCAGGAAGTGGTGGACCTTGGTCCATGTGTGGAAGAGAATGATCATGAAGGTCTCCTTTCCCAAGTAACTCCAGCTGAAGTCAAAGAGGCTGTATTCTCCATCCCTGGTGATAAATCTCCTGGAAGTGATGGCTTTAGGTCCTATTTCTTCAGAGACAACTGGGACTTGCTTGGAGACAAGGTAACTCAGGCTGTAACATCTTTCTTTCATAGTGGTAAGATCCTAAAAGAAATAAATGCTACTGTTTTAACCCTTATTCCTAAATGTAAGGTGCCTAATTCAGTAATAGATTTTCGTCCAATTGCCTGTTGTAATGTGATTTACAAAGTGATCTCAAAAATTCTCTGTATGAGATTAAACTGTGTTCTACCTAAAATTGTTGCTGAAAATCAAGGGGCATTCATCAAGGGTAGGAACATAGTGAACAATATTATGATTTGCCAGGACCTACTGAAGGGTTATGGGAAAAAGGGATGTAAAGCTGGTTGTATGATAAAAATGGACATGAGGAAAGCTTATGATACCATAGAATGGGAGTTTGTGAGGGAAATGCTAACCTGATTGAATTTCCCCCAGAAATTCATTGAGCTAGTGATGACCTGTGTTACAAGTACAAGTTGCTCACTGATGATTAATGGCAATTTGTTTGGTTTCTTTAAACCTATGAGAGGTCTCAGACAAGGAGACCCAATTTCTCCATTGCTATTTGTTATATGTATGGAGTACATGACCAGAATTATGAAGCATGTGGGGCTGAAAAAGGACTTTAAGTTTCATCCAAGATGCAAATCAATACAACTCAATCATTTAGTTTTTGCTGATGATGTTTTGCTGTTTTGCAAAGGGGAGTTTGTGTCAACATACATGATGCTTCAAGGGTTTAAACTATTCTCAGAAAAATCAGGTTTATGTGTGAATAAGAGTAAAACAGCTGTCTATACAGCTGGTATGGAGAATGATGAGATAAATAGGATACTGAATGTGTCTGGTTTCTCACTTGGGAAGCTCCCTTTCACCTATCTTGGAATGCACATATTCTCCACAAGGATAAGCAATGGGGCTTGTCAAACTCTATGTGACAAAATGATAAGCAGAATCAAAACATGGAGCTCAAGGAACCTCTCATATGCTGCTAGGGTTCAATTAATAAATTCAGTTCTGATGAGCCTTCATGTCTACTGGGGTCAAATCATTGTGATTCCAAAAGGAGTGATAAGGAAGATTATGGAGGTATGTAGATCTTTTCTGTGGAGAGGAGAATACTTTACCTCAAGACCTGGTAATATTGAATGGAATCAAATTTGCTTACCTAAAAAAGCAGGTGGACTTGGGTTTAGAAGGATTGATTATTGGAATCAAACTGCTTTGGGTAAACTGGTGTGGGCAATAGCTAAAAAAGAGGATTCCTTATGGATAAAGTGGATAAACACAGTGTATATCAAGGATGCAGGATGGTGGGACTACAAGCCTCCTAAAAATGCCAGCTGGTATTGGAAATGTATTTGTGAAGTAAAAGAAAAGCTGAAAAACAATATAACAATTCCTGTTATAATGCAAGTGCAGAAGTATCAGATCAAAAACGTTTACACCCTTATGATGGGAGAAAGTCCTAGATGTTTTTGGGATAAATGGGTATGGTGCAGGCAAGCTGTGCCCAAGTTCAACTTTGTTTGTTGGCTAGCTATCCAAAACAGATTATACACAAGGGACAGGTTAGTCAAATGGGGGGCTGTTGATGATGATAAGTACCCTATCTGCCAGAATGTGGAAGAATCACACCATCACCTATGGTTCCAGTGCACTTTCAGTAAACGAGTGCTTCAGGAGATACTGGGTTGGTTCAATATCAGATGGATGAACAAGTAAATTCAGTCATGGTATAAATGGCTGAACAGGAGAAGAATGTCCTTATTTCAGAAGAAAGTGGTTAATGCAGCTCTTAATGCCACTATATATGCTGTGTGGACTGCAAGAAATGATGTTGTGTGGAATTCCAGAATTAGCACTCCAGGATGTGTGGTTAGGAAAATTAGAAATGATGTAATTTGTAGAGTTAATGCACACTGTCCTAGTAAAATGAGTAGTAGTGATAAGTATTGGTGGGAAAATCTATGTAATGATCAGTAGTTATGTTTAATCCCCTTGAGTTTGAAGAGTCCAACCTAGTTGGTTTGTTCAACTCCTGGTGATTTTAGGGTGTATGCCTTGTTTTTCATGAGTTAATATATTCTCCTTACTTGATCAAAAAAAAAAAAATTGTTTCCTAAAAAAGATTCTCCTTAAAATCATGTTTTTACTAAATAAAAACGATTACCTATAATCTAGGCACAAAACATTCAAGCGTCATATATTAACCGTCGTACTGCTTCAACCTGTGTCTAGTTCCTTTTAATAGTTAGCTAGTTCCTTTAACTTAACATGACAGTGTTAGTTCGTTTGTTCCACTCAAAGGACGACACACTCATTCTCTTTTTAAACTGTAAGAGTTCCTTACCATTCTTACTCGTTCCTTTATATTGGAACTAAAAACAAAAAGCCTTGCTTTGGTCCTCTTATTCCAACGCATCTAGCTCTAGTATCAGTTCCTTGAGCATCTTCACTTAGTCTTGAAAATCCAAACTTGATTTCTTCATCTAATTAGTATTCTCTTTGCTCTTGTCAATGATACCTTGCAACAATCCATTCACTAAACAACTTGTTAACACTAGTAGAATAAATGCTATTTGTTGCGGTTAAAAAGTTCCCTATTGCTGTGGTTTTGGGCGCGCAGCAATTAAGAGGGCAGCAATAGGTATTAATTATATTGCTGCGGTTTAAAACCGCAACAATATCGACAAATATTGCTGCGGTTTTTAGGCCAAACCGCATCAATATATTAATTTTATATCAGATTTAAAAGCATATCGTTGCGGTTTGTGAAGAAAATCGCAGCAATATGCTATATTTAACAATAAAAAAATAGACATATTGCTGCGATTTTTTATGGAAAACCGCAACAATAGGGTCTGTATAGGTAAAATTGTTTTTTTTTTTTTTTGCATTTTGCCATCAAATTTGGAAGACAAAACAGTTAAAAGAAAATAAACACTATTGATTGATATAATGACAAAAAATTATATACAAAATTCAAAACATAAAAATATAATATAAAAACAACAAATAAAATTACATATGAATATCATTAATATATAAAAATAAAAAAACTAAATATATAAATAATACAAAGTAAAATGAAAAAACTAAAAAGACAATCGTTACAACTCACTGCCTAATTACAAAAAATATAATAAAAACAAGAAATTAAGAATCTGAAAAACAAAATCCTAAAACAAAAAAAATCCTAAAACAAAAATCTACATACAAATCTAAAAAAGGAAAAAATAAAGAAAATTCTACACCAAAAAATTTACATACAAATATTTAAAAAACGAAAAAAAAAGGGAAAAAAAAGAAACCAAAAAAAAAGAGATTTGATAATCGCAACTAGGAAGATGAACAACTTTGTATATTTCAGTTTGCGCTGGCTGGACTGGAACAAAAAAAGAAACGAAAAAAAAAAATCTTCAACCAGACTCGACCGGCCAAGGAAAGACGAACAACTTTCGAACAACTTTCGAACAAATTTCAGGACCTTGGATGGTCACGGTCCACGAGCAACACGAAGTCACGAATGTCCATTCGTGCATCGAACCCAAACGATGCAAACAGCCAGACGGCCGAAAAATCTTTTGAACGTTCGTGTTGAATTGAACGACGGCGAAGCCTGAGAAAATCATTGAACGCAAGCGCGAATTGAACGTTCGTGTTGTTGCTGTGTTGCGAAGCCGAACGACGGCAAACAAAAATTTTGTGGAGCCTGAGAGAATTGTGAGAAGCAAACGACCATTAGAATTTCGAGTCTTAGAGAATTGTGAGAAGACGAACGGCCGAAACGACGCTTGTGAGAAGACGAACGCCGGTTGATTGGTGGAGATGGATGATGGAGTGCGAGGAGAGAGTGAGAGGGGGGGGGGGGGAGAGAATGGAGAGGGGAGATCGAGTGTGAAGAGAGAGAGAGGGGGAGAAGACCGTGTATGAGGAGAGAAGAAACAATGAGCGGCGCTTAAGTTGGATAATTGAAGTGAAAGGAAACCTAGTTGGGCTTCTTTTATTTTTAATTTCAAAAGTATATTGTTGCGGTTTTATGTGAAAACCGCAGCAATATGTCTAAATATTATTTTTTAATAAATTTTTTTAATATTGCTGCGGTTTTTGTCAGAAACCGCAGCAATATTTTTGGTCAAATAGTCAAAAAAATTTTGCTGAAACTATATTGCTGCGTTATTCGTCCGAAACCGCAGCAATATGGTTATTTTATATTTTTCATTTTCTTTTTACGTAATATATTGCTGCGTATGGGTAAAATCGCAGCAATATCACCGCAACAAATAACATTTATTCTACTAGTGTAATTCATTACTTAGCTTGTATCTTTGTTCCTTTGTCATCATCAAAACTAGGGTTCAACAATTTCCCCCTTTTTTATGATGACAACAAAGTTACAAACTAAAGAAAATAAAAGAAAAAATAACTAAAGTAAATGAAAAACAAAAATAAAATAATACTTTATAATTTTATTAAGGCAGATTAAGGATTTAAATTTTTTCAATTTTTTCAACTTAGTTTGTTCCTAATATCTTTTCCCGCTTTGTCATCCTCAAAAAGATCAAACTCTTGGTGATTTTGGGAAGACTGAAATTTTCAAGACCTTTAGACCATTTACAAGCACCAAAAAAATGGTTAGATTAGAAATTACAAAGGTTAGACTTGCTCAAACATCAATCACATAATACTAGCCATTCCAAATAAGAAATTATGCAATTAAATCACAAATGAAGACAGTTTCAGCAAAAGTCATTGCATTTATAGCACTTGTTCCATAAAAGTACAAAAGATAAAAGGAAGAAGAAAAAGAATGAAAAACAAAGACTAAGAGTTCCCTATTCCTTTAAGAGAAACATAAACTAATTCTTCTTCGACCACCTCCTCTAATTTATTTATAACCTCCTCATGATGCCCATCCAATTGTGCTTCAAGGTGTTAATTGATTGAGCCATCATCTCCATATTCTTTTGTTGTTCTATCACCGTATCACTAAGGACTTTCATAAGACCCATCATTTTGTCAGTGTTATCATCCACATTCCAATGAAGGTGATTATAGAACCTTATCATATGTTGAGTAGGGAGACAAACCTCATTTATCCATCCATAATCATCGGAAGGAAATTGTTCCTTTCCTTTTGAACCAAAGTTTGTAGGTGGTTTTGGTGGAGGAACTAGGGTGTTGGCTTGGGATGGTCATGTTGTTCCTATGTGAGGAACAAAAGGAGGTGAAGTGGTGGTGTAAAGTGAAGGAAGAAATGGAGGTTAGGGTGGTAGGTCAGTAGATGTAGAGGAGAAAGAGTTGGGCTCATTTATTGCAACCTTTATTTGTTCATAACTGGAAGGAACAAAGAAGGATGAGGGAGAGATGGAATGTTTGGTGTTTAGGATAATCAGCATTTTGGAGAAAAAGGAGTGGGTTCCTTAGGTGAGTTTTTAGGTAGTTCCTCTTCATCAGATAAGACTAAAGGAAAGTCCTCATTTGAAGGAAGACGTGTAGTTTTGGCAATTCTCAACCTAGAACTTTGCCTAACTTGTTAGGAACAGGGTTGGTAGGCTTTTTAGCAATTGTTTTTCGTCTCTTGAGTGGATGTTCCTTTGGTTCAGTAGGTGTAGGAACTTGTTCCTCCAAGATTACTTCTACTTGTTCCTCCTTTACTGCCTTATGCAATTTTCTCTTTTGTGAGGAACTGGAGGCTATCCTCCCTTGAGTCAGAACTCCATCTTGGATAGAGAAGTCCAAGCCATACAAAGTATTTTCGTTTAAGATATGAGTTTTTTTGTTAGAAACAACCTTTAAAATCGCTTTTTTGCGAAAAACAACCTTTTAATTATTTTTTGCAGCTTACAACTAGAGATGGCAATGGGTAGGATCTGGACAGGGTCCTCTACGATCCAGATTCAGATCAGTTTTTTAGGCAAGGATCCATATCCTACCCAGATCCACTAGGTAATAAGAATGAGGATCCAGATTCGTATGGATCCTATGGATCCGGGTCCTAAACAGATCCTTGACTATTGTCTTCAAACTAACTTAATTTTCACAACAATTAAAAGATTTTAAATAATAAAGTCATCTAATATCAACCAAAAAATACATTTAATTTTTGAAAAATAACCATTGCAACTACTTACAAGTATTTAATTATCAAACTGTAAATTAGTTATCAACCCAATTTTCGAACTTAATTATCCTGCAAATTCGCACAAAAATCAGACATTACTTAGAATAATAATCCGAAATTCAAGCAAAAATCCGTTTTACATGTAATAAATAATGTTATAATATTATCAAAATATAATATTAAATTATAATAATATTATAAAAATGGGTAAACGGATCTGGGTAATAATTTAGGACCCGGTCCAGACCCATTTTTTTCAAGGAGGATCCAGATCCTACCTGGATCCATAGGGTACAAAATTTGAGGATCCAGATCCGTCAAAAATGGATCTGGATCCACATATTCGGGTAACGTCCATTACCCATTGTCATCTCTACTTACAACCATAAACAAAAAAAAAATTGTGAGATGAAACCTTTTTCTATTTTTCGTCATTAACTGTTAGCTTTCTCCCCTTGACTGTCAGTTTCCTTCTCGTTTACAATTCATTTTCCTCCTTTTTTTCCCCTCTATGTTTCCCTCTCATTTCTCTTATAAAACCCTTGGCTCCCAAAATTCATTTTTTATCACCAAATCTAAAATCTCTCTCCCCCTTCAACAATAGTGAAATGTGAATGGGGTTTGCGGTGGCTACAAGGACTTCTTGGACACATGATAATCCCGAGAGAATTATAACATTCAATAGAATCGACCCCTACAATGTCAACCAGGTGATTAGTATGAAAGAAGCATAGCATGATCGATCCACACCACAGTTTTCAACATGCTCACATATTAGCATTTTAATATTTGTTTCCAAAAGGTCCAACAACCACCACCATGATCTAATTTGCATCCAACTATTACTGAGATCTGAAAAGGCAGATTCGTATGCAAATCTCAAATGCTGAATAACTCAAAAGGTCTACTGCATGATAGTGAGCAAAACAATTTGTATGATACATGTAATCAATGAATGATTCAAATTGATGGTGCTTTTCCACCAAATGAAACAACTTATTCGCACATAGGAAATGATGGATGCACATATGTCCCTAGAATTCCCATTTGAACCAGGGAAGGAGGGGAGAAAAAAAGTAAGAAGGAAGAAAACAGATTCCTATCTCAAACGAATTAAGATATCCCTAGATAGAAGTTCAATAATATTCCAGCAGATACATGGAAGGAGGCAACTATTACTGCGTACAAAACTTGAAGACATCACAAGCACCGGGCAAGTCTACAAGATCTGCTAGAATCTGTTGTTGTGAAGAAAGATTTCAGATTTGGCGAGAAAAAATGAATTTGGGGAGCCAAGGGTTTTATAAGAGAAATGAGAGAGAGACAGAGGGGGAAAAAGTAGGGAAATGAATGGTAGAAAGAGAAGGAAGAAAACCAACTGACGGTCACGGGGAGAAAATTAACTGTAACAGGCTTATTTTTAAAAGCGTTTATTAAATACTAATTATATTTATTTAGTTAATTATGGTTTTGATATTCATATTTTATTTGGATTGAAGAACTATTTTTATTTGTCGCGTTTGTAATATATTTATATATTTAATTTTTGTGAAGTTATTATTAATAATTTAAAATTTTGTTGGGTGGTGTTTGCCCAACGTATGAAAATTAATAGTTGTGATTTATCAATATGTATTGGCTATCCCTTCCTTTTTGTTCTATTGTCGGTTTAGTTAGGAAACCAAACCCACCCTCATGCGCTTGTTGTCGGTCAGAACAAAAAAAAATGCCCCTAACCTCTTTCTTCTTCTCCCTCGTGATTTCCACCAAGACTCAAAACTCCAACCCAGTTTTATCTTTCCCCGATTTTCCTTTCTGTCCCTGTGAGATTTCTCTGTCTCTCTCTTTCGCTCCGCTGTGGTTTGTCGCCTCACCAGCAATTGCTGAAGCTCATCGGAGCTTCCCTCCCCTTGCTTGTGCGGTGCTGATGTTCCCCTATTTCTTCCTCCTCGGCTCATGTTGGTGGTCACGACGTCGTCGCGTTGTTCTTGCGTGAGCTACCATGCGCGTTTCTCTCTCTCCCTCCTTCCGCTACCGTCGAGATCGCCTTGCACCGCCGTCGTCGCCGCCTTGGTGTGTTGGTGGTTCACAAAGTACCGAAGGTACTAATAAACCTTCTTTCAGTTCCGTCTTGATCCTGTTGTGTTTTCTTGAAATTTAAATGTTGAATTATTTTTGTTTGTGAATTAGTAGATCAAATTGATTTGTATTTGTGTTGGTGGATTGAATAATTAGGGTACTATTGAGTTGTTGGTGATGAACTCATATTAGAGTATCCCTTTTAATTCACTGATAAACTTAGTTAAAGTATTCTTTGTTTTGGTAGAAAATTATGGTTAGTTCTTAAATTAGTTCAATACAACTTAAAGTTCAATGTAATGGGAAGTCTTATTCTAGTTACATTGATTACTAAGTTATCTACTTGAGTTAGTTTATTTTCTCGATCAATGATTGTCATTTAGATTATACAAGTTGTTTATATGGAGGAAATTAGTTTGTTTAGTTTCTTTAAATGGAGCACTAGATTGAGGAAGGAGTTCATATATGTTAGTAATTGGTTTAATTCGTCATTTTTTTAATAGGAGTTGATTTGTAAAGGACTTAAGAGTGTGGGTCGGATAGTGTATCTTTGAAAGGTTTAGTTTATCAGATGATTCAATTTATATTAAGAATGTGAATGGAATTGGTTTCTTTATCTTAATTCAGTTGAGATGGTTCTTGAATAAAACTGGCGTTGTTGTGATTATTGTTAAAATAATTTAATATGTAGAGTTTTGTGAGTAATTATATGTTAACTTAAAATTAGTTTTAGATTAATAGTTAATGAAATTGGAAAGCATGAGTTAGTAAGGGTAATGTACGTATATTTGGTTCTAATGTTAGTAGAAGGTTGTTAATCTCTAAATAGTATTGATATTATTAAGTAAAGTAGTAATTCCAGTTCATTGTTGACTTATAAGCTAAAAGAATAGTAATTAAGAAGTGTATGATGCTTATATGTTTAATTAGTTAAGAACTATTGATCTAGTCTTTGAGAAAGAACAAATTCTGTTACTTTACTTAATTAAAAGGAGGAAAAGAATTACGTAATTGTGTTAATAACATGGAGTAGTTTTGTAACTCATAAGTCCATTACTAAGGTTTATATGTAGATATATCCGAGTAAATATGATGGAAAAATACCTTATAAACGGATTAATATAGTAGTTAGAACACCTATTTAGAGTTACTAAAAGGAACTTATGATGTTTATCTGCTTTAGTAATACTTGCTAAGTAAATCTAGTAGTTTAGTAAAGTACTTTTATCTTAGTAAAATGTTCTAAAGTATATTATTAGTTACTTTTTTGTTAGATGATTATGAGTAGAGTTTATTAAAGTCAACTTGTGAAAGATTCACTTTAATTGACTCTTAAATAAAAGATGCGAGTTGGTTAGAGCTAGAAATAGTTTTGAAAAAGATGAACTAATTATCGCTAATAATGAAAATATTGGAGATAGTTTAACTAACTGTGGACTGGACTCCTGAGGTGGTGTTTCTAGAAAAGGATTTGGTTTAACAACCAATTGGAGTAACATAATAAAGTTGGACTATCCGAGTCGTATTTGCTAAAATGAGTTAGTACGTGAGTTTTGGTAAAGAAATGAATATAAGTTTAGTGATTACTTTAATGGAGCTTCAGTTATTTGATTCAGTTCTTCTGTAATTAAGAAAGGGGTGGACTCGTCAATGCAAGTGTGAGTATGGTTCCTAAATAGGCTCATTGTTGGTCACATTTATTAGATTTCAGCTAATGATATAACTAGAGCCATATCTAGTCACTTTAATCAACCTTTGATTGGTGAACCTCGAGTTGTGGAGTTTAAGTTAACTCTCCTTAGTTAATTCTAAGTGAGAGACCGATTGCGAAGTATTGTTAGTGTTTGATAATTATTACTATCATTATTGAGAGGAGTCTACATCGATAATCATGAAGCGTAAAAGAATATAAATAATTTATATGCGAATGTATGCGTTGTATGGAATTAGGTTACTAACTAATTGTTGAGTCGTTTTCAGGTAAAAGCCACCAAAACATGTGTTAAGCTTATTTACGGGTTCAGTACTCAACTTTGCTGATGTGTTTATGTTATTTTGTCATTTCTGTGGCCTGTCACTTGGTGGGTGGCAGTTTCTTAAATGTTTCAGGTTGAAGTCGTAAGTTAATATTTACAAGTTGAAGTTAATATGAGCTGGAGCAGTGTTATACTTGTTATCGAAGTGAGGACGCTCGACGTTGTAATAATTAGCAATTAAATTAGTTATAACATAATTCTATATTTAAGAGTCGCTGGCTAGTGCTCCTGATTCTCTATTGGTTGTTGCTCCGCGAAAGCGTTGAGGTTGTTGAGTTTGCAGTATTTCATAAATTGAAATTGTAAACAAGTTTATATTATTTTCCGCTTTAAGGTTGTCCTTTTTTCAAAGGAAACTCTATCGGATTTTCTATAGAAATTTATTAGAATAGAGTTTGAGAATTAAGGTCGTGTTGTAATAGTTGATTTGAATTGAATATATTTGGAAAACGGAGTTCCACACTCTCCGATGTAGTTCGGTGAGTGTGATGGTAACAATCCGAATTATCTCGATGACAGTCTCTTCCGCTGTGTCTAATCCTCTATAAGCTGGTTGGGAGAATTCAGGTTGTTACATTAACGGTCAATGACAGATAATTGAAAAGGATTTCATCTTACAAAATTTTTTTTGTTTAAGGTTGTAAGTTGCAAAAAAAATTTAAAAGGTTTTTTTTTGCTAAAAAGTAATTATAAAAGGTTGTTTCTGACAAAAAAAAAACTCTTAACATATTACCTTGCTTAATTCCCAAGGTATAGGCCAACCACTCGTTTTGACTTTGAAGTGGGAGAGAAGAAAAGTAACGAGTTCTTCATACCCAACACAATGATTTTCAATACAGTGTGTGAGATGTTAGTTAGATAAAGAGAGAAGGGAAGTTTATTTGGATATGGTGGTCAAGGCAAAACATGTAACACATATTTAGGAGACCCACCTCATTCCTTTTTTCAGTTTGAGGAATGAGTTCTTTCCAAACAAGGTTAAACAAAATTTTATGTACATGGGAGATAAGATTGTGGTTGATTTTGGTTTGGCTAGCAATTCCCCCAAAGGATTGAACTATGTCATCCTGAGAGAAGTTAGGAAAGGTGACAGTTCTTTTCCTCTTGAAATATAGGTCAGATCCTGTGCAACTTTCCATATTTTCCCCAAAGTTTCTTGAAAAAAATTTATATCAATCTACATTAGAGATCCTGATGAAGTTTGCACAAATAATTCAATTAAGAATTAATATAGTGTTGATGAAGGTGACACTAATAATTCAAGAATAACTCTTTAAAAATAAACTCTTTCCAAAAACTTTAACTAATAAATCAAGAATAACCTCTGATAACAAACTCTTTCCAAATAACTTGGATTAAATATAATCTTGAAAACTATTCCTCTTCTTATCTCCCCTTCATTTTCCTATGTGTGCACACTCCAAGTTAGTCATCCCATCACAGATCTATATCAAGGGGTAAGAATAATTGCCAACAAGTGCAATTTGAAGCATAAACCCTTCTTGACTTTAATCAAATAACCTGTTGTTGTAGGTAACTCATCCACGTGTCTTTTTTTCATTGGTTTAAAGTTTTAAATTTAATTTATTTTCAAATATTAATTAGAAAAGCATAATAATAATAATAATAATAATAATAATAATAATAATAATAATAATAATAATAATAATAATAATAATGTATTCCCTCTTCTCTCCTCTCCTTCAATTCCCCCGACCTCCTCTACCCCTCCCCTGCTACAATGCCACCCCCGTCCCTTCCACTCCCAAACCACCACCCCGTCCCCAGACATCTGCATCCCAAAACCCTCATCTCTCACCCCGTCACCCTCTTTTTCTCTCACTCGCACACCCTTCTTTATTTCTCTTTGCATCTCTTTGTTACCGCTTGAGAGAGAGCTATGCAACCCCTTGATGTTTTACTCAAGTATGACGTCATTATCGCCTCTGAAATTGTGATGTGTAACGACATCAATGACCACGCTCCTACTAACTCCTTCGACAATCATTTTGCATATTCAGAACACAAAAAAAGTAAAAATTATTGAAAAAAGAGACAAAAATCAAATTCGATATGAAATTTATCAAAAAAAAAAAGAAAATAAAATTGATATATTGACGTTGAGAAACTTAATCGAGGAAGAGTTGATCCAGGAAGAGGGGCTGCAACAAACCTTGGAGCAGAAGTAGCAGATTTAATGGAGGATTTCAAGGAAGAAAGTGATGCTCTCTTGATAACTCTACTACATTGCACTACCATTGAAGGAGAGATGAGAAGTTTTGGGGTGGGCGGGTGGCTGGGGAGGGGGAGGTTCTGGTGGTGGAGGGAAAGAGGAGGCATAAATAGGTTTTGGATGAGAGAGAGTAGTCCAAAGAAAAAAAACCTTATAAAATTACCTAATTATTCAGGTTAATGGTCACTTAAACCTATTAATTGCTAATACCACTATAAGTTTTGCTTATTCTAAATTGCTCAAGAGTATGACTTGTCATAAGCATAATAGGTGAAAGGTTGGCTTATTTTCGATAATTTTTCCTAAAAAAATAAAGGACTAAGATCTCAATAGTTACAGTAAAAATAAAGGGTTAAGATTTTCATTTTTTTTTCCATTGAACAATCATCCAAATTCTACATCGGCCTCTCGATTTACTTTTGATCAATAATAAAATTTGCCATAGCAGTTAGCATTACTATAACATTCCGTGATTGAATTTTTTTTTAAAAATATGGTGAGGCGTTCATGATGGAAACCCCACCATAGACGCATGTCCCTTTGTGGGGCGTTCTACCATTGACGCCTCACCATATTAAAAAAATATTCAATTTCTGAGTTTTCGGTGACAATCTCAAACTTGTCGGAGGAAATGATGTGCCGCAGGAGGGGTGATGCTCGCTGAAGAACTGGGGTGGTGGTAGCTCTAGTGATATAATATATAATGATGGTGGAAAAACGGGAGGGGAGGGGAAGGAAAGGAGGATATACAAATATCGTATATAAAACGTTAGTATTTAGTAGAAAATTTTAGGACATCGAATAACAACTCAGATAATTTACCATAGCGGTTAACACTACTATAACATACATTCCGTCGGGAGTGTAAAGCAGGACATAACAGATCAATCAAACGTCCGTCTTTTACAAACAAATCTTTCACTGTTTCACACCACTTCTCTCTCAAGTCTCAACTCCTGTAGATCCCATTCCAATTTCCCGATGCCTAAGGAAAGGGAATTCACAATCCCCCCGGTTTCCTTCCCATCATCAGGTCCATCGCCGGCTACCAACCCAGGGGGTCCCACCACTACCACTCCTCCAACCATGCTCCAACAACGCCGTCTCCCAACGGCACCGTTTCAACCCCCTCGTCCTTCTTCTTCCTCCATCCCTTTCATGTCCTTCGACATTGGATCCGCCGCCACGTCATCCTCCACATCATCCTTCCCACCTCCACACCTCCGAAACGACATCGCTTCATCCTCCTCCTCCGGTCTCTTCCTCGACGAACCTCCTCTCCTCGAAGAACTCGAAATCAACCCCACCTTAATCTGGCGTAAAACCCGATCCTTACTCAACCCTATCCGGGTCGACCCATCTCTCCACTCCGACCCTGATCTCTCCGGCCCATTTCTCTATTACATTGCTTTTGGGCTTTTTCAGTTGCTTGCCGGGAAGGTCCAGTTTGGTGTTATATTGGGCTGGATTGCAATTTCATCGATTTTCCTTTACTCCATCTTGAACTTTCTTGCTGGCAAAAATGGGAATTTAGATCTTTACCGTTGTTTTAGCGTTGTTGGTTATTGTTTGATGCCCGTTGTTATTTACTCTGCTGCTTCCTTGTTTCTACCTCCTACTGGAACAACGGCTGGTTTTGTTGTTGCTGCTGTTTTTGTCATTTGGGCAACTAGGGTTTCTTCTCGGCTTTTGGCGGTTGATGAATTGGGCGCTTCTGAACATCGTGGCTTGATTGCTTACCCTTGTTTCTTGATTTATTCTCTCTTTTCTATGCTTGTTATGTTTTGACCTTTTTTTGGAGATATTATGATGTTATTCTGGTGTTGTTGATGTTCTCGGATTTTGATATTGGAATACAAGAATGTATTATGTTTTAGTAGTTAAGGAATTGGTGGAATTGACAACAGTTTTTTTTATGTTAGTTTACCCTTTGTGGATTTTACTTAATTTTATCTGAATATTATACAAGTATGACTTTAGCTTCATCTAATTGTTTCTGTTTCGGATTATCTGTGCTGATTTATAGACTAGAAGTTTAAGCATTGGGTTGTTCCCTCATTTGCTTGGAGATTTTAATTTTATGGCAATCTTATACTGGTCTCTATTATTTCTGCTTAATGTTGTTTATGGTATGGTATGCAAATTATGCTTTTGGTCTTGTGCTCTTGTTAGTTTTTCCATCTTGCAGGTTTTTGGCTTTTCGATGTCAATGACTGATGTTGCATACGTTGATAGTTTCTACTGTGATATCCAGTACATGGATTCGGATGTCATGCTGCTGCTAGGTCAGCCCTGTCTGTCTACCCGGTAGCTGCTCTAATGTGAATATGGAGGTGAGCTATCACTTGTTAAATAATTTAGCATTGAAATATGTGTTTGGCTGTTGCATTTTATCTTTTTATATTGAGATAGTATGGAAAAGTTGCTTTGTGTGTATGAAAATGAAATTGAATGGATATATATTTTTGTAATATCTGTAACTTTTTGGACTTCTTTCGTCATCTCTTTTTCGTTTGATGTCTGGAAGTTTTTTTGTAGACCTGCAAATTTAAGAGTTTGCCATGTATCATAGTCGATGTAGTTTGTTATTTTGGTTCAAGGGTTTTATAGGAGCCCCATGACTTGTATGATTATCCCAAGTTCCTCCAGTTTCTTGCTTTGAAATCTGTTTGTCTTCCCTTCCCTCTGCTTACCTGTGAGGATTGTGACACTGATTTAGTTAACTGCTTTCAGAATTCTGTCAATTTTTGAACGATATCACCCTTTTCTTGTCTCTTCTTAATCCAGAAATTTTAAGGTAAGATTTGATTTCAAAATAGCAATCTCGATTTTTGGCTGCCTTCTTTTTGTAGGTTCAATGTAAAATTCTGCTGTTGTTAGGAATCTGATTTATCTTACCTATTTGTTCTTGGAATTTCTTATGACGTGTACTTGTACTGAAAGCTTATGACGTGTACTTGTACTGAAAAGCTCAATATATCCTCTTATTCATCAATCAGGCTTGTTTGCCTGTCAAAGTCAAGACGAATAGAAAAAAAAAGAATTTTATATAATCATTCTCTAATTGATTGTTGTTTGTATTGATTTTACGCTAATGGTAGTTGATAGTGGGAGATGCAAATATGGATTAGTTCAATTTTATATGAGGGGTTAGGGTTAGTATTGAAGAATAGCTTTTTGAAACAATTAAGGAACTGTGGTTCCAGCTTGTTTTTGAAAGAACTTGGGAGACAACTCCACACCGCAACTATCTTGGTAACTCGCATGATGTTTCTTTGTCCATTCAAGGATTTCATTTAATTTGTTATTTTCAGGTGAATTTGCCTTTTGATTTCCTTTTTTTATTTTTAACATTTGTTTTTGAGGCTTGATTGGAGTTTGGACTGTTACTTGGTTCCTTTATGGGTTAATTAGGCGAATGAAAAAGCATATCAATCCTGGTAACTTTTTTAGTTCCTGTTTCTTTGATTTTTTTTAAGTTTTAAGGTTTTTGGTTGTAGTTGGTCTCGAGATGTACTATTATAATACTTAAATTCCTTCCGCAAACTCCTTATTTTCCAATTTCGGTTCTCTCTTCCTTTACTTTTATTTTTCAATTATGGATCTTATCTATTTCTTTGTCCCCTTCAGATTCAGTTTCAGCTTCAGTTTCAGTTTGGAAGTGCTATCCTTTTCTTCTTCTAACCTCTTTCGAAATTCTTTTTTCTTCTTGCCTGAGTGTCTCATATTCAGACTTTTTTTTGACTAAAGTAACTCAAATTTACAATTTTAATGTATTTATAGATTACTTTCTTTCAATCTGGTGCGTTCATCTCATCTTAGTCACTATTTTCTCTTTTGTATTTGGGGGGAATTTGAGTTCCTTGCTTTCACCTTTTATGTTTTTTGCTCTCATGATTTTTGACAGAAAAAATCACGAAATTGTTCCCAAACTTAGTTGTGACTTGTGAGTTTTGTTAGTTAATGGGGCCTGAAAGTGAAAGGTACTTCTGTACAGTTTTATCTTAATGAGTTTATTTTGGTGACTTTAGTTGACTGAAGTTAGGGATTAGATCAGAAGTTGCGAGCTGGATGTTATTGATAATTCCAACAGATTTTGAGAAGCAAAGATACTCGCATAGTTTCAGCCCCTAATGCATGATTGTATTTGTTAAGGTTACATAAAGTATAATATTTACAGAAATGTGGTTGCTCTGAATATTACTGTTTCTAGCTTTCATTTCTTTAACTTTTCGAAACGCAGATATATATATAGCAAGAGACAGAGAAAGATAGTGATTATTACCTTCCCGTTATCCCTCTTTCTTGGTTTGATGAGCAGTCTTGGTTTCGCTTTAAAGTTAGGTGTTGTTTGCAGTACTGTTTAACATTGTTCAGGTTATCTCTATTGTATATGATTATTTCTATATTCTTCTTTTGAGTTATCAGTGCTCTTTATGCTGAGGCCTATCACTGAATTGTTAAGTTTCCTGCGAGGGCTCTCTTTGTTCATTTTAGTTGTTACTGTCTGGCTGTCTGCCACCCCCAGATTGTTTTGGTTGTGTTGTGTATGGCATAACTATTTGACAACCAGTGCAGGTGAGAAAGATAGTGTCTTTCCATGTTTTCCGACCTTCAGTGAATTGTATCTGAAATTTTTCTTTCTTTGGGTTGTATGGACCTCCCTTTTAACTTTAAACTTCTCTCTGTGGAAACAAACTCAAATGTGGGTATCATATTTTATTGTTTTCCTGCTCTCCTTCCCTCCAATCAATGTGTATGCCATAATCAAGAAGTAGCTGCCTTGTGCTGAGATGTGATTTTTGTTCTCATGGATGGAAGACAACTTTGAGCTGTTGTGTACATCTACAGGAAGAGGTGGCCATGGGCAGGCCCAGCACGATTTGGGCCCAGCTCAGCACGAGCCCGCTCGAGGCCTGGCCGCCCGTTGTCCGCTACGTGGGCCTGTCACGGTCAAGAAATTTTATTTCCGGCCCGCACCGGCACGAGCTCGCGGGCCGAACGCTCCTTTCCTTTGTTTTTTACTCTAAAACTGTCAAAAAATACAACATAAAACATGGGTCGGCCCGCGGACCTGTGAAAAAATTTTAAAATTTCAAGCCCGGCCCGCCACTCATGGGCCCGACCCCGGCTCGGCCCGGCATTTACTCAGGCCCGCGGGTCGAGCCCGTGAGCAATCCCGGCTCGGCCCAGCACATGCCCACCTCTATCTACAGGTGATGGAAGCTATCAAAGACCGTAAAGAAGAGGCTGCCACATAATGAGGTCTATGGAGTTCTTAAGCAGTTGTAGAGATATCATCATTGGTAGAAGATTACGATTATGTTGCTCTGCGAGTTCCTTGAGATCTTGCACAGAGAAGTTCAAAGCATCCCCTTGTGCATAGGGATGGACATGGGTTTAGGACCCGATCCTAATTTTAGGGTTTGGGTCTAACTTTTTCTGGATCCTAAGGGTTCGGGTCTGGGTTCAAGTAAATTTCTTATGGTTTGGGTCTTATATTCTAGACCCAGATCGTACATTTGGATCCTAAAGTTATTCAATATTGATTTTCCTATTATATTTAGAGAAAAACCTTTGTATTTATCTAAAATTTTCAACATTTAAAATTCGGACCCTAAACCTTGAACTAGATAGTAGGCCCTACATATCGTTGGCATTATTGAAAGTCAAGAAATATAATCGATAATGAAAATTGGGCAAAAATAAAATAAATAGGCTAGACATTAATCCGGACCTTAGACCCTAAGAGCCTTTGTCCAACTTTTCTACACCCTTTGAGTTCGGGCTTATTTTGAGTTAACAAAAATTTTAGGGTCCGGTCTTGGGTCTGTCTGGATGTTACCCAGACCCTATTCATGCCCATCTAGACCTGGGCATGAGTCGGGCTGGGCTTATTCACGAGCTCGGCACGCGGACTTGGGGAAATGATGGGTCGGTCCAAGCTCGTGAGTGGCGAGTGTGCCGTGCCGGGATTGAAATTTTTAGATTTTGTCCACGAGCCCGGAGGCCGAGCTCATGCCTCTTGCGGGTCTGACCCGTGTTTTATGTTTTTTCTGGATTTTTGACAGTTTTAGTCTAAAAAACAAAGGAAATGGGTGTTCAGCCCGCGGTCCATTTTGGCAGGCTCGTGTCGGTGCGGGTCAAATAAAATTTCTTGACCGTGACAGGCCCATATAGCGGACAACGAGTTGGGTCGAGCCCAAAATTTATCGGGCTGGCTCGACCCGCGTGCTGGCCCGACTCATGTCCACCTCTATGCCCATCCCTACTTGTGAAAGCTACAGGTAGGACTTAGAGTGATATACTTCTAGGGTTTTGAGATACATGATGTGTCTATTTACGAATATATGATTAAAGATGTTTTCTTTATGTTTGAGGGCTCGGGGATGTTAGATTTACGTATCCAACTTAGGCACATATTCGTTTTTCTACTTTTTTTGGGTCTCACTGAAGACCCCATGGTAAGATGAAAATTCCTGTCAGATCGACCTCTCGCAACTTTATTTTGATCGGGTTTTCTGACACTTTGAGATTGGGGGGATGACAAGATTGGATGGTTTTTTCCTTATCACTAGATTAAGCTTAGCTTGCTTATCCATTTTTCTACATGTATATTTTTTATTCTATTTTGCATATTTCTTGATTTTTTCTTACAAGGTATATGACTATATGAGGGAACCTCTTCTACTTGACTTTAAGTTTCAATGTATACTTGTGTCTCATATTTACTAGCGGTAAAGAAGGCTAGCGGGCAATGGAGGATGTGTGTAGACTTCACGGATCTCAACAGAGCGTGCCCAAAGGATTGCTATCCATTATCGAGAATAGACCAGCTAGTAGATTCGACTAGCGGCCATGCGTTATTGAGCTTTATCGACGCATTCTGGCGCTATCATCAGATAAGCTTATTGGAGGCCGACAGGAAGAAAACAACATTTATCACAGACTGTGCAGTATACAATTACAAGGCGATGCCATTTGGACTTCGCAATGCTGGAGCAACATATCAGAAGTTAGTAGATAAAGTGTTCGCGGATCAGAGGGGAAGAAACATTGAAGCTTATGTTGACGACTCCATTGTAAGAGTAAGACTGACCGCGAACACTTAGAAGATTTGGCAGAAAGTTTCAGAACACTGAGAAAATACCAGATGAAGCTTAACCATAAGAAGTGCGTCTTTAGGGTAAAAGCAGACAAATTCTTAGGCTTCCTTGTAAGCAAAAGAGGGATTGACGCAAATCCAGAAAAGGTTCAAGCTATTATCAAGTTGCCTGAGTCCAGGAGTGTTAAAGACATTCAAAGGCTGACAGGGAGGATGGCGGCCCTCACTTGATTCATTTCTAAATCAGCAGACAAGGCTCTGCCCTTTTTTGCATTGTTAAGGGGAAATAGAAAGTTCGAGTGGGGAGAGGAGCAAAGTAAGGCATTCCTGGCCGTGAAAGAGCACTTAAAAAGCCTGCCAACCATCACAAGGCCAAAAATTGGGGATGTATTGCAGCTATATGTCTCGGCCTCGCCGAAAACAGTCGCGGCGGTCATATTGGTAGAAAAGGAAAAAAAGGCAACAACCTATATATTTCATCAGCCACATTCTTAACGGTCCCGAGAGCTGTTACCAGTTGGTGGAAAAAATGGCATTGGCTGTAATTATCACTGCCAGGAAGCTCAGACCGTATTTCGACTGCCATCTCATCCAAGTCCTTACAAATCAGCCACTGGAGAAGGATCTGCAGAGGATGGTGTAATCCCCTACAATTTTAAAGAATTTTCATAAATATACTAAAGTATTTATGTGGTTATATTTAAATCCAAATGAGTTTGGAAAATGATTTGACTTTTAAAAAGGGTTGACTATTTTAAAAGTCAACTAAAAATATTTTTCATAGCTTAATAAAATTTGTAATATTTTAATTAAGCATGTTTTAATAGGAGTTTTAATTATTAAAAGCATATTTGAAAAGAAAGCTTAATGGAATCGAAAGCCCAAAAGTAATAAAAAGGGAAAGGATTATTTGATGACTAAAGTCCTAAATAAGCCCATCTTGTTAGTCATCAAAGTTTTAATTATTGAAATCTCTTTTCCTATGCCCAAAAGGATTAGCCTATTTAAATATCCTAAAAACCCAAATATTTTACCCTATACTCTACTTTCTCTCTCCTCCCTTGCACGTGATTTTTCTTCCCCTCTCACCCGCCGACTTTTTCTATCTCTTCTTCCCTTTGTGCGTGAGTTTCATATTTTCCTCTCAAAGATTGTTTCTTCTTCGCTAAGTAACGTTTCTTGTTGAACAAGAAACGTCACAAAACCTTGATTGAACCAAGAAGGCTGCGGCCGTCCTCGTGTTGCTGCTGTCACAGCTGCCGGTGCCCTTCCCTCCTCTTGTTTTGGTTGTTTTTCTTTTCTTCTTCTCTAAGATTCCATTAAAGTATTAGTTTTTATATTATTTTATTGTTTATTAGCATGTTTATGATTTAAATTATTATTTTATATGGAAAATATATTTGGGTTGTCATATATGTAAAAATAATAAATTTCAGATTTATTATTTTCAGTTTTTATTATGAAAGATATAGTTTTTAGGGTTTTTAATCACTAGAAACTATATATTTAAAGTAATAAATATGAGTTTGGTTAGAATATGATTTTATATGTATTAAATATATTTTCAGAAGGTTTATAAATTTTTATAAGTGCTGGAATTTCAGAAAGTATGTATTTTAAGGGTTTTAAATGATTTTTAATCACTAGAATAGTTGTACTATACTAGGGATTAAAAATAACGAAAGTTTAATACATAAAAACGATTTTAAAGACGTTTAAAAGGGTTTGGGACGTTTTTAAAGTTGCTGTAAATTTTTAGTTCAAAGTATTTATTTTATTATTTTATTTTCTAGGCGGAGAATTCATAGTAGGAGACTTTTAGAGCGTAAAAGTGGCCTACCGATTCGTTTACACAAGGTACGTACATAGTCTACGTGCTATATGATTTAGAAACATGCTTTAGGGATGTTTTATTTATTAGTATCATGTATAGGACTCTGTTGTTCGTATATATGATTACTGGAATTGTTTTACATGTTATTTTGCCTATGTGCTACATGTAAACTAGAAGTATTATGAGTATGTTTGTATGGAAGTTTGATGCAAGCAGATAAGTCCATTCATGTATTAATTCGTGAGTGAATTAATGTAAGTAGTTGAATCATGTGTTACATAGATTCATGAGTATTTATTTATCTTGTAAGAACCGTGGATCTTATTTGGTAAATATGAGTTATACCTATATAAAGGTACAGTTTACTGTTGGCTAGGTTCAACAGGCAAGTTAGTAAAGAATAAAAGAAGTTAAAGGAGTCTTGAATGATAAGTTGTGAACACTTGTTAATTCTAAGATAAAAAGGATGATGTTTATGTGATTATTTTATTATGTTGTTATGTGCTTGGTTGGTGTCAACACAAGTATTAAAATGAATGCAACGTAAAGTGAAACGAGATAGGTTATAGACTTTAGACTGGTGCACGTCTAGAGTTGGACACTAAGGGTTGGGATACATAGTCCGCCGTGATATGTATTTCCTAGGATTGGATTGATCACCTTTCCTTTTTAGCTCAAAGGTTCCTCGATATCGCAGGTCAATTGGAATATGGTAGCTCCCATATCTCCTATTTCAGTATAGACAACTCGTCCCATAACTATTCCATTTAAAGAAGAAATAAAAGTTTAGAGTCTAGTTCAGTAGGAGTCGTCTGCAGATTGTTATATGTTTATTATTATCTATTCCTGCAAGTTATGTTATTGTAGTATCATGTTTAGGGTTATGTATGTCTGATATGTAGTACTCAGCTTTGCTGATTACGTGCTTGTCTGTGTTTGTGATCATGGCTTTGCCTATTGATCCTGTGGTGATCCTTCGGGGAGCAGAGTCAAGACAGCATTGACATTACAGGTTCGAAGATGCATATCATTGGGGAATCTGGAATGGAGAGGCTCTTGTGATAAGTTTTATTTAAGTTGTTTTATAGGAGTTTATATTTTCAGACAATAGTTTAAGTTGGTGTGTTTAATTCTGACATTGTCATTGGTTTCATAAGTTTTAATAAAGTTGTTTTTAATAAGTTTTTCGTTGCAAAATTATGAGTAAGCCGAAACGTTATCACACGGGCGATAATGCCTGGGTAATTCTCTAAGGTTTATTATAAATTATTTCTAGAAAAAGAGAATTATCGGGGTGTTACAAAGTGGTATCAGAGTTTTAGGTTAGTTTAAGACTTATATGCGCCTAACTAACTAGTTTATTAAGTGACTTTAGCTTTTAAGTTACCTAGCTTATTGGCTATTTGGAGGAAACCTTAGTATTGCTCCTACGTTTTATTTCAGAAATTTTTTGAAACACCGAAATTTTTTGGGAAAATTAGAGGTACAAAAATGTTGTTTTCGAAAAATTCTGTGAGTTCAAAATTTTTTTTTTTCGAAAATTTGAGGAGTCCGAAAAAAAAAAAAATTTTTTCGAAAACGTGCTGAGTCCGAAAAAAAAATAATTTTTTTTTTTTCGAGTGAACATTTTTTTTCGAGTGTCTTGGGTCCGAAATATTTTATTTCAAAAAGTTATTTTAGGCAATTAAGTAATGTTATTTATAAAAGTGTCTGCATTATTTTTCATGCCTTTAAGGTTTATAGTATGGCATTGTGAGAATGGGTAGTATAAGAAGGGCATATAGGATAGAAATATTATATGCCTGCATTAAAAAGTTAGTTCAGCATTATTATTATTTTCTTCCCTGCAAATAAGTGCATTATTATTTTACTTCCCTGCTAATGATGCATGAATGTTTTTCTTCCCTGCTAACTGTTTATAATTCTTGCCTGCAAAGTGTATATTTACATGCCTTTGTTTTTGTTTACCTCTTGATTATTTGTGGGAACACGTTAGGAAGAGTGCTAAACCTTCTGGTTTATTGTGATGTAGCTCTACGAATATGGCTGCAAATTTAGGAAACTATTTTAACCTCATCGTTCTGACTGACGATGAAGCCGACAACCGTCATCCACCCATTGACCATAGGGAGTATGAAGAACTGCATTGGATAATGCGTTGCATTTTGAGGAAAGAATATGCTAGGGATGATGAAGTCATCATAGAGATGGATCGTGCTAGAGGTACTACTAGGGAGGACATTTATGATGCATGTATGAGGTTGAATCTGAACCTGAAGAGGACTTGGACACCATACCTACTAGACAGTCTAAGATCAAGAGAAAGTTCATTGATTACTATGAGGATGAAGAAGATGATGAAGCTAGTGATGAAAACTTCATACCTGAGTAATATAAGGAAGACAAGGATAAGGATGGCAATGTAGTGCCATAGGCTATATATATATATATATATATACATATAGATATACATAAGGTTTTAGTTATAAGAATAATGTTGGATATGTACCAACAAGACAAGGGTGTTTTATAGAGTTGCCATTTTAGGAAAAATATATACACTAGTGTGTTATTTTATTTCACATTTTTTTTCCCTTCTATGGAAGAATAAAAATATAGTTTATTTATTGAAGGAGTAAGAATTTATTTTGGGCACGTAATGGGAAATATTTTTTTTTTATTTTCATTATGTGATTACATTTTCTTGTCTAATTTCATGTGGATATGAATTTATTTACGTGAACAACTATATGAATATTAGAGAACATTCCATGTTGAAACTTAGTGAAATTGTATGTTGATGCGATCTTTAATGATCAAATCAAGTATTGCCTTGCTTAGATGACTATGTAAGTTTTCTGGAACCTGAGTAGAGTTATATTACTTTCAGGTCCCGAAGTAGAATGCTAACAACACTGAACTAGCTGATGCTATTCGCCTCTTGGCGGAGAAACTGAATCAGGACAAGGCAACGTCCAGAGACTGCTGGAGAGATGTTCGAAAGACTGCCAAAGTGAAACCACCTTATTTAAGGGACAAGCTGACCCTACTTTCTAGAAAACTGGATTAGGGAATTTGAGAAATTTTTGAGGTAGTGAATTGCCCTGCTAATATGAGAGTAGGCAGGCTGTTTTATACCTAAAGGATGAGGCTGATTTGTGGTGGAGAGAAAATGGGGCTAGATTGAGTGCTGCTGAGGGATTCAATTGGGAAGCCTTTGTGATTGTGCTGAGAGGAAAGTTTTACCCTGCCTTCATGAGAAACAGAAAGCTCAAGAGTTCATCAACCTTAGAATGGGTAGTATGACTATCTCTGAATACTATAGTAAGTTCATAACCTGTCTAGGTTTGCACCTGAGGTGGTAGCTACTGAGGAGCTTAAGGCTCAGAGGTTCGAACAGGGTTGACTGATGAAATCCAGCTGGGATTAGGGGGTGAGACCTTTACATCTTAGATGTGGTGTATGGGAGAGCTTCCATATTTATGGTTGCAATCAAGGAGGGATAAAAAGAATGGGATAGTTGGTGAAAAGAGGTTAGTACTGGGGGAAACCAAGGTAACTTTAAGAAAAACCGGAATGGAAATGGGAACTTTCAAGGAAGGAGCAACCAGGATAACCGTAGTCAGGGTAGACCTGAGAGGTTCACAATTGCAAGTTGTGTGACAAAAACCATCCTGGGAGAGACTGTAAGGAGAGCAGTGACCTGCATTATTGTCAGAAGAAGGCACAGAGAGTATGAGTGCTACGCTAAGCACGGAAAAGGTTGAAGACTCAGGGAAACAAGTAATCAGGCTAGACAGGGTCAATCAATAGGGAACCAGGGTCCTAAGCCTGGAGGTCAGAATAACCAAGGAAACCATAGTAGGCCTACTGCTAATGAAATCCTACCCAGAACAACCTGCGGGAAAAGTGTTCGTGATGAGTCATAGCGAAGCAGAGAGATCTGCGGATGTGGTAACTGGTAATTTCTCTATTAATTCAGTTTTCGTTAAAACGTTATTTGATTCGGGGGCGACCTATTCTTTTATTTCGCCTTCTGTTCTAAAGAGTCTGGGATTAGAGGAGTATGAGTAATTGACTTGTCTGTTAGTATTCCTACTGGGGAAGTCGTTAAGTGTACTAAGTTGTTCAAGAACTTACCTTTGAAGATAGGAGGGAGTGTCTTTCCATCCGATTTAATCGAGTTTAACTTAGGAGATTTAGATGTGATTCTTGGGATGAACTGGTTGAGTCATTACAAGGCCAGGATCGATTGTGAAGTTCAAAAAGTAGTGTTGAGAAACCCTTCGGGAAAATTTACCTCATATAGACGATTTGGGAAACCTAAGAACTTTGGAGTGATCTCTGCTATGCAAGTGCAGAAGTTGATGAGAAAGGGGTGTGAGCTGTTTTTCTGTAGCGTGCAAGATGTGAGTAAAGAAGCTGAGTTAAAACTTGAGGATGTTCCATAGTGAATGAGTTTATGGACGTATTTCCGAGTGAAATTTCAGGTATGCCGCCTGCAAGAGCTGTTGAGTTTACCATAGACTTAGTTCCTGGAACTGCACCTATATCTAAGGCACCTTATAGAATGGCACCTCCTGAGATGAGTGAGTTAAAGACAAAATTGCAAGAACTTTTGGATAAGGGTTATATCAGACCTAGTGCATCGCCTTGGGGAGCTCCTGTTTTGTTCGTGAAGAAAAAGGATGGGAGTATAGATTATGTATAGACTATAGGGAGTTGAACAATGTTACCATAAAAACAAGTACCCTTTGCCTAGAATAGATGACCTATTCGATCAACTGAATGGAGCGAGTGTGTTCTCGAAGATTGACTTACGTTCAGGATATCATCAATTGAGGGTAGCGATAAGGATGTACCTAAGACTGCCTTTAGAACGCGTTATGGTCACTACGAGTTCACTGTAATGCCATTTGGGTTAACAATGCTCCTGCATATTTATGGACTTGATGAATAGATTTTCATGAGTTTTTGATAAGTTCGTAGTGGTTTTCATTGATGACATTTTGATATATTCGAGGAATGAAACCGAGCATGATGAACATTTGAGGATATTTTGGAGACTTGAGAAGAAAACTATATGCCAAGTTCTCTAAGTGTGAGTTTCGTTTGGAGAAAGTAGCATTCTTGGGTCATTTTGTGTCTAAGGAAGGAGTCTCAGTAGATCCTGCTAAGATTCAAGCTGTGAGTGAGTGGCCAACTCCAAAGAGTGTGTCTGACATTAGGAGTTTCTTGGGTTTAGCTGGCTATTATAGGAGATTTGTGAGAGATTTCTCGAAGATAGCAAGACCTATGACTAATTTGATGAAAAAGGAGTCCAAGTTTGAGTGGAATGAGAAGTGTGAGGAAGCTTTTCAGATCTTGAAGGATCGTTTAACCACTGCACCTGTCTTAACCCTACCTGATGGGAATGAGGGATTTGAGGTCTATAGTGATGCTTCAAGAATGGTTTGGGTTGTGTGTTGCAACAGAATGGTAAGGTAATAGCTTATGCGTCGCGTCAATTGAAACCTTATGAGGCTAATTACCCTACCCATGATCTAGAGTTAGCTGCCATAGTGTTTGCATTGAAGATTTGGAGACATTATCTTTATGGAGCAACTTGCAAGATATTTACCGACCATAAGAGTTTGAAGTACATATTTACCCAAAAAGACTTGAATATGAGGCAAAGAAGATGGCTAGAGTTGATTAAGGATTATGATCTAGATATCCAGTATCATGAGGGAAAGCAAATGTGGTTGCTGACGCCTTGAGTCGAAAATCGAGTCATAGCTTGAGTGCTTTGATAGTCCCTGAGGAGTTGTGTCGAGATATGCAAAGGTTAGCCTAGAAATTCTAAATCCTGGGGAAAGTGAGGCTAGACTTAGTAATCTTTCTTTGGGAGTGTCAGTTTTCGATGAGATTATTGAGGGTCAAGTCGGGGATGAGCATCTAGACAAGATTAAAGAGAAAATGAAGCAAGGTAAGGAAGTAGACTTCAAGATTCATGATGATGGGAGTCTAAGGTTTAAAGGGAGGTGGTGTGTACCACAGAAGTGCAATGACTTAAGAGACGTCTTATGGACGAGGGGACAAAACTCCGTATTCTGTGCACCTGGGGGTGACAAGTGTATAAAGACCTTAAGGGGATCTATTGGTGGCCGAACATGAAGCGAGAGGTAGCGGAGTATGTGTCTAAGTGTTTAACCTGTCAGAAAGTGAAGATAGACCATAAAAGACCCATGGGAAAAGTTCAATCGTTAGAGGTTCCTGGATGGAAGTGGGATTCTATTTCTATGGACTTTGTGACTGCCTTACCCAAGTCGAGGAGTGGAAATGATACCATTTGGGTTATAGTGGATAGACTGACCAAGTCTGCCGTGTTCATACCTATTAAGGAGACATGGAAGAAGAAGCAACTCGCTACAACCTATATCAAGCATGTAGTGAGTTGCATGGAGTTCCAAAGGACATTATCTCGGATCGTGACTCTAGATTTCTATCTAAGTTTTGGAAGAAGGTCCAATTAAACCTTGGGACAACATTAAAGATGAGTACCGCCTTTCACCCTGCGACCGATGGTCAGACTGAGAGGACTAATCAAACTATGGAGGATATGTTGCGAGCTTGTGCTATAGATTTTCAAGGGAGTTGGGAGGACCAATTAGATTTGATTGAGTTTCTTACAACAATAGTTACCATGCGAGTATAAAGATGGCACCTTTTGAGGCGTTATATGGACGGAATGTAGAAGTCCCATTTGCTGGAATGACTTTAGTGAAAATAGTTTGGGGACTGAATTTATTGAGGAGACCGTCAAGAATGTAATTGATTCAGGCTCGAATTCAAGCTGCGCAAGATAGGCAGAAGAGTTATGCAGACTTAAAACGTCGTAAGATGAGTTCGCTGTAGGTGATAAAGTATTCCTGAAAGTATCACCCACTAAAGACGTTATGAGATTTGGGAAAAAGGGCAAGCTGAGTGCTAAATATGTAGGCCCATATGAGATTTTGGAGCGCATTGGGAAAGTAGCTTATAGATTGGCTTGCCAATGGAGTTTGAAAAGATGCATGATGTGTTTCATATATCCCAACTTGAAGCGCTATATCCCTGATGAGCGCCATGTGTTAGAGCCTGAAAGATTCAGATAGATAGTAGCCTCACATATGAGGAAAGACCTGTCAAGATTCTCGACAGGAAAGTGCGTAGTACGCGTAACAAGGATGTTCATATTGTCAAAGTTCTTTGGTCAACCACGAGTCAGAAGAGGCAACGTGGGAAGCCGAAGAGGATATGAAGAAAAAGTATCCAGACCTATTCCTTGAGGTGAGTTACGAGGGCGTAACTCGTTTTCTTTAAGGGGGTAGAATGCGATAAATTTGCGCTTTTGTCTATTTTTATGAGATTTTCATGCATATGTATGCCTATGTTGGGCAATTGCACATGTTAGTGCAAAAGAAGTAGAGTCTCCGCATAAGAAAAGTGTTCATAAGTAACACAAGTGTTTTAAAAATGGGAAAGTGCACGAGAGGCATTACCTTTTTCTCCAAAAGTTTTCGAAATGCTTAGTTCAAACTTTTGAAAGTACGAGGGTTTCGTGTTAAGTTTCGGGACGAAAAGAATTTTCATAAATATATTAAAGTATTTATGTGGTTATATTTATATCCAAATGAGTTTGGAAAATGATTTGACTTTTAAAAAGGGTTGACTATTTTAAAAGTCAACTAAAAATATTTTTCATAGCTTAATAAAATTTGTAATATTTTAATTAAGCATGTTTTAATAGGAGTTTTAATTATTAAAAGCATATTTGCAAAGAAAGCTTAATGGAATCGAAAGCCCAAAAGTAATAAAAAGGGAAAGGATTATTTGATGACTAAAGTCCTAATAAGCCCATCTTGTTAGTCATCAAAGTTTTAATTATTGAAATCTCTTTCCTAAGCCCAAAAGGATTAGCCTATTTAAATATCCTAAAAACCCAAATATTTTACCCTACACTCTACTTTCTCTCTCCTCCCTTGCACGTGATTTTCTTCCCCTCTCACCCGCCGACTTTTTCTCTCTCTTCTTCCCTTTGTGCGTGAGTTTCATATTTTCCTCTCAAAGATTGTTTCTTCTTCGCTAAGTAACGTTTCTCGTTGAACAAGAAACGTCACAAAACCTTGATTGAACCAAGAAGGCTGTCGCCGTCCTCGTGTTGCTGCTGTCACAGCTACCGGTGCCCTTCCCTCCTCTTGTTTTGGTTGTTTTTCTTTTCTTCCTCTCTAAGATTCCATTAAAGTATTAGTTTTTATATTATTTTATTGTTTATTAGCATGTTTATGATTTAAATTATTATTTTATATGGAAAATATATTTGGGTTGTCATATATGTAAAAATAATAAATTTCAGATTTATTATTTTCAGTTTTTATTATGAAAGATATAGTTTTTAGGGTTTTTAATCACTAGAAACTATATATTTAAAGTATAAATATGAGTTTTGGTTAGAATATGATTTTATATGTATTAAATATATTTTCAGAAGATTTATAAATTTTTATAAGTGATGGAATTTCAGAAGTATGTATTTTAAGGGTTTTAAAATGATTTTTAATCACTAGAATAGTTGTACTATACTAGTGATTAAAAATAACGAAAGTTTAATACATAAAAACGATTTTAAAGACGTTTAAAAGGGTTTGGGACGTTTTTAAAGTTGCTGTAAATTTTTAGTTCAAAGTGTTTATTTTATTATTTTATTTTCTAGGCGGAGAATTCATAGTAGGAGACTTTTAGAGCGTAAAAGTGGCCTACCGATTCGTTTACACAAGGTACGTACATAGTCTACGTGCTATATGATTTAGAAACATGCTTTAGGGATGTTTTATTTATTAGTATCATGTATAGGACTCTGTTGTTCGTATATATGATTACTGGAATTGTTTTACATGTTATTTTGCCTATGTGCTACATGTAAACTAGAAGTAGTTATGAGTATGTTTGTATGGAAGTTTGATGCAAGCAGATAAGTCCAGTTCATGTATTAATTCGTGAGTGAATTAATGTAAGTAGGTTGAATCATGTGTTACATAGATTCATGAGTATTTATTTATCTTGTAAGAACCGTGGATCTTATTTGGTAAATATGAGTTATACCTATATAAAGGTAAAATTTACTATTGGCTAGGTTCAACAGGCAAGTTAGTAGAGAATAAAAGAAGTTAAAGGAGTCTTGAATGATAAGTTGTGAACACTTGTTAATTCTAAGATAAAAAGGAGTTTTGTGATGTTTATGTGATTATTAGTTATATGTGTTATGTGCTTGGTTGGTGTCAACACAAGTATTAAAATGAATGCAACGAAAAGTGAAACGAGAGTAGATTATAGACTTTAGACTGGTGCACGTCTAGAGTTGGACACTAAGGGTTGGGATACATAGTCCGCCGTGATATATATTTTCCTAGGATTGGATTGATCACCTTTCCTTTTTAGCTCAAAGGTTCATCGATATCGCAGGTCAATCGGAATATGTGATAGCTCCCATATCTCCTATTTCAGTATAGACAACTCGTCCCATAACTATTCCATTTAAAGAAGAAATAAAAGTTTAGAGTCTAGTTCAGTAGGAGTCGTCTGCAGATTGTTATATGTTTATTATTATCTATTCCTGCAAGTTATGTTTTTGTAGTATCATGTTTAGGGTTATGTATGTCTGATATGTAGTACTCAGCTTTGCTGATTACGTGCTTGTCTGTGTTTGTGATCATGACTTTGCCTATTGATCCTGTGGTGATCCTTCGGGGGAGCAGAGTCAAGACAACATTGACATTACAGGTTCGAAGATGCATATCATTGGGGAATCTGGAATGGAGAGGCTCTTGTGACATTAGTTTTATTTGAGTTGTTTTCTAGGAGTTTATATTTTCAGACAATAGTTTAAGTTGGTGTGTTTAATTCTGACATTGTCACTGGTTTCATAAGTTTTAATAAAGTTGATTTTAATAAGTTTTCCGCTGCAAAATTCTGAGTAAGCCGAAACGTTATCACACGTGCGATAATGCCTGGGTAATTCTCTAAGGTTTATTATAAAGTTATTTCTAGAAAAAGAGAATTATCGGGGTGTTACAGATGGATAGCTCAGGCCGCTTACTGAAATGGGCCGTCGAGCTTTCTGAGCACGATATACAGTACAAGCCAAGGACCGCCATTAAGGCACATGCCCTGACATATTTTGTTGTAGAAGCTTCATATGAGGAAGATGAAACAGAACAAAAGGAGAGTTGGCTGCTAGAGGTAGACAGATCTGCCGCTGTTAGCGGATCCGGGGCAGGAATAGTAATGAGTAGCCTAGAGGGAAACATCTACCAATATGCCATCAAGTTCGAATTCTCAGCATCGAACAATGAAGCAGAGTACGAGGCCGCAATCGCTGGTTTAAGAATGTGTCTGGCAGCAGGCGCAAAAAATGTACTCTTGACGACGAATTCATAGTTGGTCAATGGTCAGTTAAAGGGAGAATTTGAAGTCCGAGAAGCCAACATGGTGAAATACGTGGAAAAGGCTAAAGAGCTGATAGCACAGCTAAATCAATTTGAAGTACAGGAGATACCAAGAGCTGAGAACACAAAGGCGGACGCCCTATCTAAGCTAGCCAATTCCAACTCATTCAGCGTAGAAAGAACGGTTACAATAGACATACAGAAAGAGAAGAGTATCACGGAGTATATAATGGCCGTCAATAGTGTAAACCAGCAGGGAGGATGGTTCAGTGAGCTGGTGGCGTATAAGCTGACAGGGACACTTCCTAAGGATCCCTCGTCCGCTAAAAAATTGAGACGACAAGCGAGTTGGTACATCATATACCAGGATGAGCTGTACAAGAAATCATTCAGTTTACCTATGCTAAAATGTGCGACGGCCTGGGAATCCAAGAAAATTTTGGAGGAAATATATGAAGGCATTTGTGGAAACCACATTGGCGGCAAGGCTTTGGCACTGAAAGCATTAAGGGCGGGATTTTATTGGCCAAGTATGTTGGCGGATGCTCAGAATTACGTCAAGAAATGCGACAAATGCCAGAAGTATGCCCCCATCATTAACAGACCAACCAACGATTTACAGCCTATCCTATGCCCAATCCCGTTCGCTCTGTGGGGAATGGATATCCTAGGACCATTTACAAGAGCAACCGGTGGAAGGAGATTCCTGATAGTGGGGATCGACTACTTTACAAAATGGATAGAGGCGGAACCAACAACAAAAATCAAGGCCAGCCAAATCAAGAGATTCATCTGGTAGAATATTATGACAATTTTGGGATTCCCATGGCTATCTTTTTTTATCACGGCGTTCAATTCGATTGTCGTCCCATACAAGCTTTCCTGACGGAATTTCGGGTGAAGTTTGCGTACTCATCCGTTTGCCACCCAGAGCAACGGACAAGCAGAAGCCGCGAATGAGCAAATCCTGAACTCCCTAAAGAAGAAGCTAGATGAGTTCAAAGGGAAATGGGCCGACATGGTACATGTTGTTCTCTGGTCAAATAGAATAACAGAGGAAGAGGCAACAGGGGAAAATCCTTTCGAGTTAGCCTTCGGTACAGAAGCGGTGTTACCGGTTGAGGTGGGCTTACCCTCGTATCGGATCAAACATCAGAACCTTGAAAAGAATGAACAAGCGCTCAAGGAAAACTTAGATTTCTTGCCGGAAGTGAGGCTAAGGTGGAGCTAAGAGCAGCTACCTACAAGGACAGAATCAGTAAGGTCTACAACAAGAGGGTTTTGGAAAGACCATTGGATGTAAACGACCTTGTCCTCTGTAGAACAGCGACCATTGGAAAAGCGCATGCCGAAGGAAAGTTAACTGCCAACTGGGAAGGCCCTTATGTCATCGCTAAGAAGATTGCTCCTGGCTCTTTCATACTCAGGGACATGGACGGCAAGGAGCTTAAGAATTGCTGGAATGCTAGTTTATTAAAGAAGTACTATGTATAAGTTGTAAAATGTAATTGGCCAGGAGCTAATATTGTTGTTTATGATTGAATGCTGTACAATAGATCAACGCCATATGACGCAAAAGTGCATTAACGTCACATGACAGACCTAGCACACGAATAAGTGCCACATGACAGGCAAAGTGTGTTAACGGTCATATGACAGACCTAGCACATAACAAAAGCCATATGACAAGCAAAAGTGCATTAACAGTCACATGACAAACCTAACACATGAATAAAATCCATATGACATGCCAAGTGCGTTAACGATCACATGACAGACCTAACACATAATAAAACGCCATATAACAGGCAAGAATGTTAACGGTCACATGACAGACCTAGCGCCTAAATAAAAGCCACATAACAGGCTAAGTGCATTAATGGTTGTATAATAAACTCAACACAGTTAATCATTCAAAAATAAGGATGCAAATAAAGCAATAAAGCAAGGAAATACGAAAGTACTTTTCCATAAAGTAAAGGCTACTGACTCGGCGGCCAACTACAAAAACAATATGTGGTGCCCAATATAAAAAAAAGGCTTTTAGTTGGAATGAAGTACTCGCGAAACTAAAAATGTTATTGTTTACAAACGCCAACAAAAGGCGGATTACAATGTTTAACTGTTAAAAGTATTACAAAGAAAAGCATAAAGCTAAAAACTATTGGAGGAGCAAGAAGAGCTGAGAAAAGGCTGCCAAAAGCTTCAAGAGGGAGGAGGTCTTTGCGCTGGAGGATCTCAAGGATCCACATCAGCGATGGCATCCTCGTCAGCAAAGTTAGGATCGCCCTCAAAAGGCGTGAGATGTTGGCCGGCAGCATGAGCATCTTAAATCACGTTCCAGTCAAAATCGAGAACGACTTTGCAAACGCATCTCATGGCAGCCGCCCAGCCGCCGTGATATCTCTTGTGGAGAGTCGCCACATAGTCCTCAGACTGTGTGAACTCAGCATCCACCTTGGCGACCCCCTAGCTTTAGCTTCAGCGGAGGCGTCCAACACAGCAACTTCCTTCTCAGTGTTGGCAGTCTCCACCGTCTTAGTCAACGCCTTGACGTTTTCCTCGGTCTCTTCCAGCAAGGCGGCCCTCTCCCGCAATGTCTCCACCTCATCCTTTAGCGGCTTCAGCTCATCCTCCGCATCTTTGAGCAGACCCTGGCAAGTCTCCAACGAGACCTTGTAGGTGTCTGCCAACCGTTGGTACTCGAGATACTGCTTAATCAACTCAAGGGCTGAATTTTTGGCCTGAAAAAAGGAAGAGAACGCAAATGATTAAAAAAAAAGGGGGCATACAGTGCACCAACCATGTAAGAAAACATACCACAAGCTGATCATGGGCTAGCCGAGCTGCAAGTGTCACCAAACACCTTGACGACCTGTCAAGGGGAAGGTGCATACCCATGAAATCCGGTAGTTAAGGATGCCACCGTTCTCAGGTATATCAGAGTAGATAGACTCATCCTCCCTAACGTTCCAGTCAGGTTGATAAATCTTCCCAGGAGTAATGGGCTGAGGAGCAAACACGGCCGCCACATAATCGCTTAGCGGCACCTCTTTCTTCTCAATCTACTCCTGATACCGATAAAAAAAAACCAGGAGATAGGTTCGAGAGAAAGCTAGGCATGGTAATCAGCTGCCTTATCTTCTCCCTGATAGAAGAAGCAGAGCCTGACAACCATGAAGCACCGCTAGGAGGCGCTGGACCGGTAGCTACAGCAGTATGCTCCTATGTCTCCTCTGGGCATCCACATTCAGGTCCTCGACCTGGACGACCTCATTGGCAGCAGAAGTCCCTGGATCCTCTAAGGACAACCTTTTATTGGCAGCAGAAGTGCCGGGACCTGCTCACGGGGTTGCCTCCTGGTTACGCCCCCCTGGTCACAGTCCGGTTAGTAGAGGACAGGAGAGGAATTGCAGGGGATAGCGGCACACTTGTGCTAGTAGCAGCAGCAACGCCAACGGTGGGGACGCGAGAGGTAACCACCCCTCCGCGGCCCCTATGAATGTTCTGGGGCCATGACGATTACCTCCCCGACGACCGTTGGTAACTCCATGCATCGTCTCGTAGTCGTTAGCTGGAGCAGATGGCAGATTTGTCAACGGCCGAAGATCTTCGTCGACGCAAAGCATGTCGAGGTCAAGATTATCAAAGCCTGCAAATAAGAAAAAGATTATAAAACAGGAAATACAATAACAAAAACCTCTAATTCTTATCACTATCATCAGACAGACCAATCCGACAACATCACTTACCATTCTCATGTGTGGGCGACAGCAAAACAGCCAACAAAGGCTTATTCCCCAAGATATATACTTGGAATGAGGAATCCAATACTTGGACTCCTTAACGCTAGCTGATGTCCCATCATCAAAAGTGATATCATAGTCCTCCACATCAAAGTAGTCAAAAGCCGCTAACTCTTCTTCAGTTAGCGGTACCAAAGGAAGATGCTCCATGTGAGGGCGAGGCTTTGTGAAATGGCGGCGCACAGGGTAATCTTCAGGCACTCGTAACCAGATGAAGGCATCCGGCCAGCCCTTCAAGCTCGATATCTTAGGCTGAACGGTCATCTTCTTGTCGGCCGTCATTGTTATGGCTGATTTTTGTAGGATGACATTGACATAGTGACTTTGACACTAAGATACGACGAGAAGATACGAAGATTAAGCCAGTCAGTAACCGATGGTCCAAAAAAGGAAAAAGTTTGACCAGGTGTTAATTCAGCTAAATGCAGCCGTTAGAAGAAATCATTTACATGAAGGAAAGAAGTAGATCCCGTCAGTTAAAGTTTTGATTAGGATAATCTCCTATAATGAAGGAGCAGTTATCATTGTAATTACTTAGGAAATTCATAGTGCATTTAATGAGAAAAAGCCAAAGAGAAAAAGGGGGCATATGATATACAAAGAAGAGGAAGGAGTATGATTATTCTACTAGACAACATTCGACATTCTGTACTTAGAAACAAAAGAACTTAAGCTGTAACGACTGTGACACATCGGAAACAACAGTCCTTGATAGTAGATTGGTGGATCCATCTCCACCCGCGGTTTTTACCCACCTTCATTGGGGTTTTCCGCATCACCATTTCCTGTGTGTTCATCCCATTAATCCCCTTTTGCATTCATTCCTTGCATTGACATATACATAATCTGGTTAAAGTGTCCCTAACCTTAATTCTGTCGTGAAAGACAAATTTTATCATAAACAGTCATTAGCGACCACCAACCCGATTGCCTAGAAGACCCATTTCTCTTCAACCAATGGATATGGCGGAATAAATTCACTGTTTGAGGAAAATCTAGGAAGCATACAACCCAAATATACGCGATGATATCCCTGACCGCTAAGGGCGTCAGTTACGCCAAACACACGTTGAACACATTCAAAATCTCGACCAGGAAAGAGTCCAAAGGAAAGCGGAGGCCAAACTCAAAATGATGCGTATACACGACCACATGACCGGGAGGGCATTCCGTTACAATGGCCCCTTCTGGTGGCACTACCAAGCGGTACCCTGACGGCATATGGTACAGATCCCGAGTAACCCTCGGATAAGCAAGATCAAGAGCATCCTGACGCCATGGTCCGTCAACTTCCACAGTAAGAGGGTCGGCAGAGGCATCCTCAGGAAGCCACAAGGCATTAGAACCTTGATCAGCCGCGGTTTCTCCCGGCCGACTTGAGCTAGTTACGGTTGCAGGCGGTGCCAGGGGAGTAGATACGCCAGCACTCGCACCAGTTCGATGCAGGTAGACGGCCTCAGAAGTATCATCGCGAGCCATAACGGTAGCAATTGAGTCACTCTCGTCACCTAAATTAACAACAGGAGGATTAGGAGCCGCGAACTCCTGCAGGCGGTCGTAAAAATCGGTTGACATCTTAACTCCGTCATCCGCCAAGCTATCTAGCCAAGCATGCTCTCTAAGAGGGGCGACATCAAGGCCAGGAATGGCATCGACTGGTGGATGTCTACGGGAGCGCCTAGCAAGGATTTGGTGTCTAAGTTCTCTAAGCGTTTGCTTATCGCCACTTTGGCTAGCGGTCAGATATCTCAGAGTCAGGTTATGCTCCTCAGGAGTGGATGGGTCGTTAAGAAATATTGACCTTAGTTCTCTTTCTCTCTCGACCGTAAGGGGTATATCCGCTAATAACCTAGTCCTCCCCACAGGGCTTGAGTCAGACGCAGAATCATTATTAGCTAAAGGGGAAGAGAGATCACTCTCGGTCATGAAAGCCTCACTAAGAACATTTTGGCTATCAGATTGGTCCGACATGATGAATACGCGAAAGAGACTTAAGAAAATGAGGAAAGAAATTGAGGAATTACCTAGAAACGAAGGGTCGCCGGAAAAAAGAGGAAAAGTAAGGAGCAAAGTCGCCGGAGAAGGTGAACAAAGTCTCCAAACAGCAGAATCGCACCGAAAAACTGGAGCTTTGAACCAAAGAACCAGCGGAAAACCACGGAACTTCAAACATGGAAAAAACCCAGAAAATGTCGGTCGAAAATAGACGAAATTCTCAGTGCACTAGAACCGGAAAGTAAAAACTAGAAGATTGGGTAACTTTTCGACATAGTTTGAGCACAGGTCGGGCGGTTCTTGAGCAATGCAAGCTTTGGCTATGGAGGTTTGTCAGAGGAAAAAGAAGAAGAAGAGAGAGAGTTCCTTTGAGCGTAAGATAAAAACTCAGAAAAGGACAACTGCCCTGATATATATGTATGGACAAACGACTGAGATTAAAAGAACTCTTGAACTTCTCTCCAGATCCGTGCCAAGTGTCATGACGAAGTTAAAACCTAATAAAGTATTGGGCGGGATTTTCGGAAAGATAATCATTAACTTTTCAAAATGCTTCAACTCCCTACAGCGAAACGTGGCACCCATCAAATTCATTTCTTCGAGAAATCGAACACAACAAAAATAACTCGCGTCCACCAACAACATCCTTAGCGGTCGAGACCCCAAATGATGCTGGGGGCTAGTTGTATGGGTATAACCCAAGTACCTTAGCGGATCCTCATGTCCGCGAGCGTAACCAAGGACACGAGCGTGGCAATGTCATCCACAACTCTATATATCAAAGTCAGTTCACCATTGTGGTCCGACAATGTTGGCGGCCGCCTAACAAGATAAAAGCATGGGAATCTTCCCACCTGTCAAGTGCTTCATAGCCCCACACGTGTCGAAGGATTACACACCATGTCAGAGGAATAGTACTTCTATAAATACCTCAAAGTACTATTCTGCAGGTACACTCTCCCTCATACTGAAAATAGCTTATCTCTCTCTCTAGTTTTTCTCTCTAATCCTAGTTGGACCAATACGGACTTGAGCGTCGGAGGAGGTTTCCTCACAACCATCCCGCGGGTAGCTCACGTTTGCTTGTTATGCAGCTATTCACTAAGGACTTTACTCTCCAGATCTTTGGCGGACTTCATTAAGGCCGCTAACCATTTCACGACCGAAACATTTATAAAATCCATAAATTTATGGGGATTACATTTTCTATCTAAGACCCAAGGCGAGCAATAAACTAGTTAATAAGCATATTTCAAATCAGTTCAATTTCAAATAAGCCAAGTATAATTCGAAGTAGAGTTCATCCACAATCAAGTCAGTTTTATTGTTTATACCCTTCCACCCTCCGGCCTCCTCAACCACGCAAATGTTGTAAGAAGATTTGATAGCTTTTAACAGATAAATTTTTTTAGATATTATTACCATCAAGCAACAAAAAACTTGGAAAAGATAATTGCATACACAAATCCCAAAAACCCCCCCTCGCTAAGCCGTGACGTCAATAGTCCTACATCCCCAAATTTGCAACTGCAGCTATATAAATCGATTCTTCCCTTCACTAAACAAACAAAGAAATCACATACTCCTCTTTCCCCAACAATGACAAAAGCAGAACTTGTGTTTATCCCATCCCCTGGTATGGGCCACCTACTATCAACCATTGAATTTGCCAAGCTCATTATCAAAAACAACCAATACATCTCAATACTAGTAATAACCTTTCACATGCCAATCTATACCTTAACTGCCATGGAAGACTACGTTGAGTCTCAGTCCCGTCAACTCGACCCGAACCACTTCACCTTCTTGACTCTTCCACCTCTATCTAACATGCCTGATCATGATTCCCCCACCTTCTACAACTCTATCACGGAGCTACAAAAGCCGCTCATCAAGCAAGCTCTCGTAGCTCGCTCGACGAAACCTGCTGCCTTCGTGCTCGATCTCATGTGCGTCACAATGATCGACATTGCGAATGAATTAGGAATCCCTTCTTATATGTACTTTACTGCTGGAGCATGTTTCTTGAATCTCATGTTACATTTCCAAGAACTTGTTCATGACAAGGGGGTTGATCTAACTACTGAGTTATCTAACCCGGATACCGAATTAGTCTTACCCTTCTTTAGAAACCGAGTGCCGTCGAAGGTTATACCCTTGTTGTTTGCGGATAAGGAGGGTGGGTGGTCTATGTTGATTCATGATATATCGAGAAGGTTTCGAGAAGTTAAGGGAATTATTGTCAATACTTTTGTGGAGCTGGAGTCGTATGCTATCCAGACTTTGCACGACCATGATAAAATCCCCACCGTTTATCCTGTTGGTCCGGTTGTAGCGTTGGATGTCCACAATCGATATGGTGGTGGTGGACCTCAGTTAGAAGATCGAGACGATTCGATCATGCGGTGGTTGGACGAACAACCTTTATCTTCAGTAGTGTTCTTGTGCTTTGGTAGCATGGGAAGCTTCGATGAGGAACAAGTGAAGGAGATAGCCAACGGTCTAGATAGATGTGGGCACCGTTTCCTGTGGTCTTTAAGGAGACCATCTTCACGAGGGAAAGTTGTGCTTCCGAGTGAGAATGAGATTTTTGAAGAAGCCTTACCTGAAGGATTCTTAGACCGAACGACCCATAGGGGAAAAATTATTGGATGGGCCTCGCAAGTTCAAATCCTGGCACATCAAGCTATTGGTGGATTTGTGTCGCATTGTGGGTGGAACTCTATATTAGAAAGCTCGTGGTTTGGAGTTCCAATAGCCACGTGGCCGATTTACTCTGAGCAACAATTGAATGCATTTGAACTGATAAAGGAGCTTGAATTAGCCGTGGATATTAGAATGGATTATAGAAGGGATTTGAGGATGAATAATGGAAATTTTGTTGTAATGGCTGAAGAGGTGGAAACCGGTGTCAACACACTGATGAGTATGGGTGACCAAATGAGACAAAGGATACGGGAAATGAGTGATACAAGTAGGAAAGTCTTGCAAAATGGTGGTTCTTCTCATAATTGCTTAATTCGTTTTATAAGAGAGGTTTTAGAAGGTGATGTAATCACTTAAAACAAAAATTTCTACATTTCTATTACCCACTAGAGTGTTTTAAATATGGATAAAAAAAAGTGTTTTTTAAAAGGTCAATTTTTATAAATCATGATCGTTTTTCCTTAGTATGCTAGAATAAATAATACTTTGATTCGTGATCTTTTGACATTTGCCTTTTTATGTTGTAATTTTTCCTTTTTTTTACAAAGTTTATATTTTTACCCCTACACTTAGAACTTCTATAGGATCTTGTATTTTATGGTAGTTTATGCTGAAACCATTTCAATAAGTTGATTTTCTTACCTCGATATATATCGATCAAGGGATTGCATTATACACTTCTAAGTTCTAACTCTTTCCTAGATATATGACTTTTTTTTCTTTTATATTTATGGTATGTTTTCTTCACGTATAAAAAAATAATTTCAGGTCCAACCAGTTCAGATAAGTTTCAATAAGATCCAGTCAGATCTAAGAAGGTATGATCAGGTATGATTAGGTCCAATAAGTTTCAATCATATCCAATAAGTTTCAATAAATTCATATAATCAATGATCAATGACCTCTACTACATTCAAGTCATGGAACTAAATGTATATATCCGTGACAATTTCTCACTTGTTAAGCAATAAATACTACTCCGTCCGTCTCATAATACTCTTTACACTTTCCTTTTTTATCTGTCTTAGAATACTCTTTACAATTCTATTTTGGGATATGACCCACTATTGTTTTAATCATTCTACCTTTTAACTATCGGCCCACACACTCTCTCCTCCAAATAAAATAAGACCATTCTTATTATCTACCAACTCTAACCATGGCCCACATTCTCGCTCCTTAAAATAAAATAATACTATTTTTACTAACTACTAACTCCTATCACATCTACTTTTCAATAAAAATAACAATTGATAACCAAACAACAAATTATCATCTAAAACTACGTGTCTTGATAAGTGTCAAGAGTATTATGGGAAGGAAGGAGTATTAACCTTTGATTCCCACTAGTGTTTTACTATAAGATATATATTCTTTGGACCCCCCCCACTAAAGACCATGGTAAGATGAAGCGTCCTGCCAGACCGGCACCTCTCGTAGGTTAACCCGATCTAGGTCTTGCGGGCAAACACTTTGAGATTGAGGGGATGGTAAGGGGAAAACCTCTCCCAAAGTACCCATAGTGGGGATCGATGGAATCCCCAACCCTAAGGTTGGAAGGTTTTTTCCTTACCACTAGACAGAGCTTAGCTTTGTGCTTTACAATTTGATATATTAGTGGTCAAAGTTGTGTTCAAAAAAGTGTGTAAATATTATTATTTTGTTAGCTATTATTAGAATATGTTGTTCATTAAAATATAAATAATTACTATTTTTTGAAGGGTAAGTTTAATAATTATTAAGTCCTCATTAAACTTAAGGGATAATATTTATGTTATTACTCTTCAAATTTTTTTTTGTCATATAAGGTCTAATAAGTTTCAATTAGGTCAAAACCAATCAAGTCCAATAAATTTCAATCAGGTCTAATAAGTTGAATCAGGTTCAGTCAGGTCCAATAAGTTCTGACGTATCATATGTTCATATAGTTTTAGATGCATTTAGGTAGCATTTTTGGAGTATTTAGGTGCATTGTACTTCATAATTGCATATAATTACTTAAGTTGTGAAATATTACTCCTTTTGTCCGTTTTGATTTTCTTTGATGAATTTCAGGTATTGAGAACATAATTGGATGACCTTGAGTATTATGAGCAAATGGAAGGAAGCTACATGATTGTTATGGAATGTGTTTGAGTGCAAATTGCAGCTAAAATGAAGTTGGAATTTAATATAAAAATTGCGGAAATCGAGTCATGCCTACTCCTTTGTTCATAACTTTTGACTTGATAATGATGATTACCTGATTCCAGTAATTGTCCTGTAGATCCTATATCTACCTATATGAAGAAGAAATCATGTAAGGAAGGGGATTCTTATTTGTACAAATGATACTTCGAACTTGGAATGGAATATGTGGACAACCAATGTAGGATGATCATAATAAAGTTTACAAGTCATTTTCAGATGTAATTGAAGGTAAAGAGGGAAGATTTGTCTACAACCCCTGGTTTAATCATATACAATTTGAAGGAATACGAAGGCTTTATGTTCCACAACAATGCAAGCATTTTTTTTCAACTTTTTCATATACTAGGGGATATCACTTGTAAAGTAGACTTCAAGAGATTTCCGAGGATATGTTACACGGCCCGAGTCAAGTTATATTCTAGGAGATATGGGCTTTACAATATTGCACAGTTGTGTTGCGACTTGTTACAAGTACGCGGATTTGTTATATTCGCCTATTTAGTGACTTAATTGGCTTTTGTTATCTTGTAATTTACTTTCCTAGTTAAATTAGGTTACGTAGTCCTATACATTGGGAATCACTTATTGTTGAGTCGCTTTTTCTTATATATTGTAGTAGACGTAATATTTCGTGTTCTTGGGAGAGTTTCTTTTTGTTTTTCAAGTGTTATTAGTTAGGACTTTATCTTTCCATCATCAATTAAAGTATTCTCTTTTATTTTATAATTTTGATTATTTGTTATGCTTTGTTTTATATTTTATTTAGTGTATTTGATTATTATATGTGAGTAGTTTTCCAATCTAGGGTTAAGCAAACCCTAGCCATGATTAATGTTTGATTTATTCCTTTAAATTCGCAATTTAGTTGTTTAATTTTTATTGCTTAATTGATTGTACAATTTTCGGTACTAAATTAGGGATAATTAGTCTTGCCATCATTCCATTGTCTTGATCACAACGAGAGTTGAATTTTGATGGTTGAGTATTTTAATTAAGGACATGAAATTCTCCACGGGAGTAGGTAGAAGGGATTGCTAGGAAGTTAAAGTGTTGTGTTTAATGTCTTTAATTTGCATGATTCCACGGGAGTAGGCTTGATTGCATATTAGGGAAGCCATAGATACTCGGGAGAGCGAGGTTTAATTTATAGTATTTTATTTGGTGTACTTTTTCTTGTGAACATTTAATTGACTAGTTTGGGGTAGGAATTATCATTCTATTAGTTCATGCTAGTGGAAATACTTAACTCTAAAGTCTTTTATTTATATATTAATTAGTATAGATTATTTGACCATCATTGATATTGGTCTCTCTTAGTTTTACCATGATCTAAAGGCTAATCATCGAACAACTTTCTCTCTATCAGATTGACCATGACTTACCCTACTACATAGTTAGGAGGATTAGTTAGGTTAATTATTTTTGTTAGGTGCGCGAGACGCCAATCAAATTTTGGTGTTGTTGTCGGGGAGATTGTTTTTTTTAGTTTTTGTTGTAGGTGAGATTAGAGTGTCTATATATATTTTTTCCTTTCTTTTGTGAATATTTTTTTCCTTTTTAGTAGCATGGAGTCATATTACTACGATGATGGGATAATTCTTTTGATGGGAAACATAATAGTAATTGTTGTGGTTCTCATGTTTTTAGTTTTAATTCGTCATATCAAAATTCTCCAATCTTTGCATGAGTTCTTGTGAATTACATTGTATATTTTATGGATCGCATGCACATTTTAGTAATTCTAGAGCAATCTTTTCTTTTCCTAAATATGAGAATGAATTGTTTTGGAAATATTATTATAGAATTGGCGATTTTATTGTTCCCAGCCATGGAATTGAAATTTGGGATATGTGCCTAGTGATTTATGAGGGTTCAAATGAAGAAACTAGGAAAGTGTTGGAGTATATATCTAATGGACAATTTCTATCTCAATCATCTGATTATTATTGGGATCTAATTGAGTTGTTGACTCAGAATAATTATGAGTCGGATATATCTTTATCTTCTAGACCACCCCTTTTATTCGAGATGCATATCACAACACCTTCTTATTATTCGTACTGTCACTCTACTTCTCATGCTATTTCTATTTCTCTGTGTGATGTGACACCTCTAAAGGTTTTAACCCCTCTCTTCTAGTATGTTTGTGATAATTCTACTCAAAACTCATTCTGAACCATATACATTTATGATTATGATGATGAGATGCGGGAGGGATATACATGTGAACTATTGGGATGATGACGAGATTAAGAAAAAGGACCAATGTGGTGGATGCTTTGAGGGAAGAAGAAACAATGGATGAAGTCCTCTTTTTAGAGGAACATAAAGTTGAGAGTGGACTAATTCATGAATCTTTGTCGGTTCCACAAATCATTTTTGAATCTGATGTTCCTTTCTCTCAAAACCTTGACCTTATTCCCTCTTATCCTATCTTATATCCTCTGTCGTTCTTTATTTCCCCTTTTTGATTGGCTCTTATGATCATATAACTAATGCACGCTTAATGTATATACTTCCTTTGAGTCATATATAGATACTAACGATTTTTGGTTTTCTTACTCATGTAATTTTAACTTTTCTTTTGATTTTCCTTAGGTTTAATAGATTTTTAGGACTAATTATTTCATTTTTCTTTTTTTATTCTTATGTAATATTTTTTTGAGATGTTTGCAAAAACATATGATAAACTTCTTAAAGCATTCAATGGTTCTACATTTGTGTATTTGTCGTAAATAGTTATGCAAAATCTTAAAGTTGCACTTTTCGAGAGACGACTCGAGTTTGACTTATTTTTTCTTTTCTTTCTTCCTTTTTTTAAATATTTATTTATCTCTTTCATTTACTTTATAAGTGATTTTATTTTAATTAGTGTATTTTTTTGTTTGTCGTCATGATTGTAGGTTAAAAACAAAATAATTAGAAAATTTAAAATAAAAATAAGGAACAGCAGTATTGGCTCCTGGTAGTAAATATCCTGTGGGCGTCCTCTCCACGCCACGCCTGGCCTGTGGCTTCTCCCTGTTGTTGAACACAAGTTCTTTGCTCCTCCCATCAGGCTATCACACCACCAGCGCCGCCACACCGGCTCCATGCTTCGCACTTGCGCCCCCTACTCACCACCACATGCGACCACCACCTCCAAATTATTGTCGGCGCTTCTTCCGCCCCCATCTGCACGACTGCACCCCAAATCCCCTCTATCCCTTCTCGCCTCGCAATTTTGATCCTTGCACCACGCACATACTCAGTGTGTCACCATCAACTCACCAGCGTCTCTTGCCGACCTCCGAATCTCGTGGTCTTCTCCAACCGCATCTGCCATCAGCATACCGCTACGGCCTTCGACCACCCACAACATCCTCAACCACCTGCAAACCATCGAAACCCAACCCACCGCATCTGCTTCACCTCAGTTCATCTTGCCGGCATCTGCTCTCCTCACCCCAACACCCGACATCTTCCCACCCACGCGTTTTCTTGCCCCACTTCTTTTCTATCCTCTCATTCTTCTCTCTTTCTCCTTTTTCATTCTATTTCCTCAGGAAAAATTGATAGGAACAGTCTCAACTATGGGCGTTCCGTCATTTTCAGTCCCAACTAAGGATTATTTCTGAGCGGTCCCAACTATATATCGTTTTTGCTGAAATTGGTCCCAGGTGACTGATTACCTGTTTAACATGTAATTTTTTTTTTATAATTTCTTAAGTCACTATCTTCTTTTTTTCTCTCTTCTATCTTCTTCCTCTCATGTCATCCCCCCCACACCCCCTCCCCACTCCCTGCCACCCCCCACCCACCCCCACCCACCCACCACCACCCAACTAACCCCAGAAATCCCATCCCCCTTCCCCTGCCAACCCTCCCCCCCACCCCGCTTCTCAGCTACCCCGAAATCCCCTCCCCCTCCCAACTACCTCCCCATGTAACCCTCAAGATCCCACCCCCCCACTACCAACCCTCCCCCTGCCAACCCTCCCCCTCCAACCCTCCCTGCCCTCCCCTCCCCCTCCCCCTCCCATCCGATGGCATGATGCAGTGGCAAGCGAAGGAAGAGCAACAAGTGGCGGAAAGAAACAGAGGAGCGCGATGGAGAAAATAGAGGCTACAACGACACACGTGGTGGCCTCGGGGGTGGTTCCCGGTGTGACGAAGGTTTGGTTTGGGGTGAAGGTTCATCAATGCGTGTGGGTGAGGGTGAAGGGGGACGTTTGACTGTTGGAGATGTGGAATGTAGGCGGGAAATGGTGGAAGAGGGGATCCGGGTGGAGGTTTCGTGGAGATAAAAAGTGTTGGTGGTGCTGGGTAGTGGGTGGTGGGTGATGTGTTGGGTGGTTGGGTGATGTTGAATAGGTGGTGGTGAAAAAGAAAAAAAAACGCATTTTACCTGTTGTAGCAGGTCACTGACCTGCTGGGACCAATTTCGGCAAAAATGATGTATAGTTGGGACCGCTCAGAAATAATCCTCAGTTGGGACTGAAAATTGCAGAACACCCGTAGTTGGGACTGTTTCTATCAATTTTTCCATTTCCTTATTTATGTTTTCTTTTTCTCCTGTTTATTACGATTCTCTATTTCTTTGTATATTTTTCTTTTAATTTCTCTGATTATTCATGCTTGCTATAAGGCTCATGTAAGTTGGCTACCAATCATTCCAAGTTTGTCTTCAAGAATCATTGCAACATAGCATTTGAGGTTTTTCGGCTATTTCTCCAATTCAATTGGGAAGTAATTAAACCTTTTATATATATATATTGTTCCTGCTCTTGTTACTAATGTTGAATTTTGCTTGGATTCTTATCTGTGTCACTATTACTTGCTGATTTCTTGTGGCAACATTGATTAGATTATTTCGTTGCTGGCAATTATGTGTGGCTTTAGTGATGGATTGTGGTTTTTATAGGGATTGCTCGGTGATTTGATGATTGTTAGGTTAGTTTTGGTTCTTTCTCTGATAACCTGTAGTGAGGACACAGTAGATTCTAGCTTAGGGCAGTAATATTCTATCCTTTATTGCTTTTTAGTGTAGATTATACTGCTTTCATAGGACGTTAACTGTTTGCACCACTAACTAGGAGTGGGAGTTTACGTGTAATAACAAAAATGGAGTGCTTTCTTAGTTGCATTAGCATATGAGATTTCATCTCATATTAGATCTCATGTTATGTTAGTTGCATCTATAAGACTATTGCTAGCACTATTTGAGAACCTTGTTGTTATCTTTACTATTGTGTTAAGCGTAATTCATATCATTCATGATTCTTCATAGTAGGATTGTATTGCGATTGATTGCCTATGGTAAGATTGGTTGATTTCTCTCTCCCTTGATTTAACCTTAGTGTTTAGACATCTTAACCCATGCCAACTTTCGTGCCTGTAAACTGATGTATTCGTGTCTGTTATGTTTATTCATGTATAATTAGTTCCTCATTTTTGTTGGATGGATCTTGACTTTGACTTGGTACTTTTTGACACTTAGTTTTATAAGCAATTGGATATGATTGAGGCGTTCTTTTTATTGTTTTGAGCATCCAGATATATTTTCATTTCATTTTTAGTATTCCTTTTAATTAGCCTACGTTGAGCTTTTGATATCTTATTCTCTTGATCAACCTACATTACAAGCCTCTAGCTTTTGATGATTTCTCTACCGAAGCCTTGCTAAGTGGAGTGGCATTGAAGTTTATGTTTTGAACTTGTGTTTGTGGTAATTATTGGAAGAAAAGATGTTGATAAAAAGGTGTTTGAAATAGTGTGAATGTATAAAATGAAAAGAATGATGAAGAAGTTGTGAAAAATAATTTTGAAATATTGAAAAAAAGAACAAAAAAGTGCAAGAAAAAAATCGAATAAAAGATGAATGAAATTTGTTTGAGTTGATAATATTGGGTACTATCTTGATTTAATAGTAACGTGTTGTTGAATTTTTAGTATAAATTTTTGTAACGTTTGCATCTAATAATGTTCATATATGTTAATGTGTTGTTTCTCCACTAGTTGGCTTATAGCACCACATTTTCAAATATATTTCCTACCCATAACCTCATCCCCCTTACAACCCTTGAAATTGTTCATGATCTTTTTGTGTTATAATTTCGAGCAAATAGTAACTCAATAGTCAAAGTTAAAGAGTAAATGTTTCATTTGAGTTGACATGATCTGATCCGGTCAAAATCGGGCTTACCGATCAGGTTTTGGTCTGGATCGGGTGGGCTCGCATCACTTCACAATGATTAATTAATCCTTTCCTATATCCTATCAGTTAATCATTAACCGATCCGATCTTGGGTGAAAATTGACTGCTCCGATTTTGACCCGAAATCGGAGCAATTGACCGCCCCAAAAACCCAATTTTTTTTTTTTTTTTTTTTTTTTTTTTTGCGTTTTTTCATTATTAATCGATACAAAATCAATAATTTATATTAATACTCATTTTCTTAATCATATTATGCTCAACTGAAGCATAATAATTAGATACATAAACATGAAGAATTATTGCACCAAGTAATATGGTCAACTTAAATGAAGTGCAAATGAGTTTCCAAGTTCCAACAAAAGATAGCAAATTGGGACCAAGGAAAGAAAGACTAAAGTTAATGAAGTAAAAAAGTGCATTGAAAAAAAATATGCAATGTGAGTATACTGTACACATGCATTCCTTGAACAAAAATATTTTGCTGCCACGAAAATCCAACAGACTCACAAGAGAGACAGCAACATATATAGGGGGACATGAGGATAATGACAATAATGGCCTTCTGCTCCTTAGGGTTCTTCCTGTAAAACAGATGTTGTGATAAAATTTGTATCGTGAAATGCAATACGAGCAGTAAACAAAATGCACATCCTATTAGGACAATTTCTAGGATTCATTTTAGTTAAATCTAATATCTTGAGGATTTACGAGTATCCAGAGAATGGACGTGCAATATGAATGAATAATGGCTGTCAGAACCATAATTCACTTACATGTTACTCTTGGAAAAACAATGAGAGCAGTGATAGTGTAGTTATCTTTAAATCACAAATGTCAGAAGAAAATCCCCTGATAACTCAAAATGAAAATTACAAGATTCATCAACATAATCTAGTTTGTGAGAATGATAGGGGATCTTCATTTCGCAAATAGAATCCTTTGCTGTCAAATTGAGACCAGACAACCACCTTTTTTGTTCTTTCTGTGAGAAGCCACCTTTTGTCGGATTCTGACATTAACTCAACTTTTTGACCTCCTTTTGCAACTCTATTTCTTCCTCATTCCATTTGTGCCGACCCAAGCACCTCCACTTGCACTCCTAGTTGCCGCTGCAGCCATAAAAACCGTGCCCTTTCTTGTTCATCGCCGCCCCCATATACCATTAACACCTTGATTCTCCATTAAATTCACTTATTATTCTCCCTCACTCACTCTTTCAAAGGTTCATGTGACATACTCAACTCTTTCTCTCTTTTACTTCAAATTATTAACAACAATCAAGGCTTAAATAATACGAGACAAAAAAAATGAAGCAAAGCAACATCAACAATAACGAGTAGTGGCTCATGGCGGTGCAAAGAACAACAACATCGGCAACAGAAAATATAGACTAGAAAAGAGAGAAGAGACGAGTAGCAACAACGCAGACAGAGGGGAGAGAAGAGAAGATGCAACAACACCACCAACACCAACGACCAACAATATATGCAGCGTAGCAGACAACCATCCAACATCGGCAGCACAAGGCGACTGAGAATAAGCGAAAATGAGTAAATGAGGAAGAAATTGGGAAAATTTGGGAAAAAAAGGGGGGTGCAAAGAGGGGGGGGGGGTTTACAGACCGACGTGCAATGCATGTGATGGTCAAATGCCGGAAAAGTTGAGTCAATGATCGTAATCTGACAAGTGCTGGCTTCTCACAGAAAAAAGAACAAAAAGGTGGTTAAGGCCCTATTCTTCTAGAGTTTTTTTCAGTTCTGTTCAGTTTAGTTCATCACAGCTTAGTTCAATTAAGCCAAAATAAGTTCAGTTCAGCCAAAAATAAGTTCAATTCAGTTCAGCCAAATTAAGTTCAGTTTAATTTAGTTCAGCCAAAATAAGTTCAGTTCAATTTAGCTTTGTCTAATGTTATAATTTTTATTTTTGTTTTCAATATTACTATTAATATTGCTATTATTATTAATTTAATAATTATAATAACGACGAATTTGATTTTTTTAGAATTTCTTTTTTACTATTTCTATTATTGTTTTATTAATATTATGATTATTAATTATTATAATTTTACTAATTATTTATTATTATTATAAATATTTATTATTATTATTATTATTATTATAAATCTTTATTATTATTATTATTATAAATATTTCTTATTATTATTAGTATTATTTATCATTATTATTAACTATTATTATATTAATATTATTTATTTATTATTTTAATTATTATTTATTATATAATCTTTATTATTATGTATGATTTATTATTTATTATTAATATCTAATATTAGTATTTATTATTAGCATTTAATATTAGTATTTATTATTAGTATTTAATATTTATTATTAATATCTATTATTAGTATCTCTTATTAGTATTTATTATTAGTATTTATTTTTATTATTTATTATTTATTATTTATTATTTATTATTTATTATTTATTATTTATTAGTTATTATTTATTATTTATTATTTATTATTTATTATTTATTATTTATTATTTATCATTTATTATTTATTATTTATTATTTATTATTTATTATTTATTATTTATTATTTATTACTCCCTCCGTTTCCTAAAGATCTTCCCACTTACTGTTCCTACAGATACCAAGGAAAATCAAGTTGTGTGGGGCATGGTGTGAGTAAAGTAGGAGAGAGAAAGGGGTTAAGATAAATAAACAAATAAAAAGGGGTTAAAGTAGGAGAGAGAAAGGGAGTAAAATTGAATTAATAATGTAATGGTGGACCATATGATAGTGACATGAGAGGGTAAATAGGTAAATTTGTTTTGCCAAATAAGGAATAAAGCAAAAGAGGGAAGATCTTTTGGAAACACTCTTAAACGGAAAGAGGGAAGATCTTTAGGAAACGGAGGGAGTATTATTTTTTATTTATTATTTATTATATATTATATATTATTTATTATATATTATTTATTATTTATTATTTATTATTTATTATTTATTATTTATTATTTATTATTTATTATTTATTATTTATTATTTATTATTTATTATTTATTATTTATTATTTATTATTTATTATTTATTATTTATTATTTATTATTATTATTTATTATTTATTATTTATTATTTATTATTTATTATTTATTATTTATTATATTATTTATTATTTATTATTTATTATTTATTATTTATTATTATTATTTATTATTTATTATTTATTATTTATTATTTATTATTTATTATTTATTATTTATTATTTATTATTTATTATTTATTATTTATTATTTATTATTTATTATTTATTATTTATTATTATTTATTATTTATTATTCATTATTCATTATTCATTATTCATTATTCATTATTCATTATTCATTATTCATTATTTATTATTTATTATTTATTATTTATTATTTATTATTTATTATTTATTATTTATTATTTATTATTTATTATTTATTATTTATTATTTATTATTTATTATTATATTATTATTTAATATATTATTTATTATTTATTATTTATTATTTATTATTTATTATTTATTATTTATTATTTATTATTTATTATTTATTATTTATTATTTATTATTTATTATTTATTATTTATTATTTATTATTTATTATTTATTATTTATGATTTATTATTTACTATCTACTATTAAGTATTTATTATTTATTATTTATTACTTATTACTTATCATTTATTATTTATTATTTTTATTAATATCATTTATCATTTTTATTATTTGTTATAAATTATTATTATTATTTATTAATTATTATTGATAATTTTTGTAAGTATTGATAATTTTATGTTAATCCAATCCAGTTGAGTTTAGTTAAGTTTAGTTCAGCGTAGTTCAGTTCCGTGGAGTTCAGTTTAGCGCTATTCAGTTCAGTTCCATTGAGTTTAGTTCAGCCAAAATAAGTTCAAAAGAACAGGGTCTAAGTGTGCAGTTTTTAAAAAGATGATTTGTCACATAAAATAGAGGTGTCAAAAAACTGGGCCGACTCACGGGTGAACCCGCATGCGACCCAGACCCAACCTGTTTCGAGCCGAGAGTGACAATCATCAAACTTCTCTTTCTTAGTGTTTGGATAAGCAACATATGAAACAACTTGTTGCAACTTCAAAACAGTTTCATCCATAAACTTAAAGTCAGCTTGGACAATCAGATTTAATATATGGGCAGAAATTCTAACATGAGAAAACTTACCAGAACAAGTCAGCAAAATAGTTATATTCAAGTCCATAACCATCTCTTGAATCATAACATCGTTGGCAGTAGTATTATCACAAGTCAAAGAAAACACTTTATCTTTTTAATATTCCACTCATCAATCAAATCATGAGCAAACTTACGAGAAGTCAAAACAAGAATTTTAGAACGCATCACCCAAGAGTTATCAACATAACGAGAAGTCAAAACATTATAATAGTTTACTACAAAAAAGGCCTAGGAAACCGGTTGAAAACGGCCTAGGAAACCGGACTACAACACGTCTTCATCTCACTGGTGTTCTAGGTTAAGAGACTGGTTATAATACATGATTTCTTTGATTCTTTGAGAGACCAGTTGATAGGTAAAACCAGTCTCTTAGATAAGTGTACATATATACTATGAAAAGAGGTTGAGAGACCAGTTAACATTTATAACCAATCTCCTTACCTTATCCTTTGAAACCAGTTATTAACCACAACTGGTTTCTTAGGTGTATTACATGTTTTTTTTAATTAAAATGTTAGAATATACATATATTATTTGTATTTGACCCTGTATTTGCGGTTTCTTGTATATACGTTTTTTTTATAAAACAATTCAATTAGCCACAATAATTTTATGAAACAAAAATTCCTGATTGCTTTATTAATAATGTAAAAAAAAATATTTGCTTTATTTAATTTACATACAAAACCAATTTCACTAGTCAAAGCATCATGTATTATAACCAGTCTCAAAGAATCAAATTGACTTCCCCTTCCCTTTCTGAGCACTTTTCTTCGCGCCAGACCCTCATGCCATGGCGTCAGCACCGCCTTAAACACGCGTCAAAAGGGTTTTAGAGAGAAAAGGGTTTTAGAGAGAAAAGGGATTACAAATTTGGGCCCGTTTTTTATGATATCACTAATGCATTTTATGCCTCAAACAATCCCACTGAAAATATCTATTTTGGCATGTGGAGGATGCATAAGAAGTTAATAGAGGTTGATGATGGTTCATTTTGTAACTTGTCTTCCATGGCTAAAGATATGCAACTAAAATTCGACAAATATTGGTCAAATTTTAATGTTATTATTTCATGTGCTGCTGGTTTAGATCCTCGTTTCAAGTTAGAGAGAGTTGAGTATTGTTATGAAAAAATTTATGGGAAAACATATGCTAATGAAATGGTGTCACACATAAGGATTACTTTAATGGACTTATTTGATGAGTACAAGGGGGTTGCACGTAGTTCTTCTTCTCCTACTTTTGCCACTAGCTTTGAGACAATTAATGTCCCTAGTAGTGCTGTTTGCGGCGACGTTCAATTGGATGAAAAAAAATGGATTATAAGATGTTTTTGAGTAAAAAAAGAAAAGCTCAGAATGATAAGAGTGAACTCGAACTCTATTTAGAGGAGAAGAATGCTAAAGTAATTGAAAAATGCAATGTATTGGCGTATTGGAACAAGAGTTCAATTCGTTATCCAAACCTTGCATGTAAGGCTCGTGATATATCTTAACTATTCCTATTTCAACGGTCTTTCGGAATCAACATTTAGTATGGGAAAGAAATTAATAAATCCCTGGAGGGCCTTCTTGGGGAGAAAACAATTGAGGTGGTTGCACATTATGAAAATTGGTTGCGTGCAAAAGGTTTTGTATTGGGTAAGTAAGTTATATAAAATTAATCATTCATTCAATATGTGTTCAATTTAAACCTAAAAACTTATGTTCTTTTTGTAATATTTAATTTCTCTGTATAAAACAAGTCCATCAAGCGTTTTTGGTAAGATAATTATACTTTTGGTGAAGAGGAGCAAGAAGAACAAGATGAAGTTGTAACAATTAAAGAAGATTCTACTTAATGAAAGTGTATTTCCTTTTTTCTTTATTTCTTTTACTCTTCTAAAATAGCTCATAAAATCACTTATGTCTTTTGCCTTTTCTTTTTGTTGTTATTTAGGTTGAACATTCATGAAGAAGTTGGTTCTTGTTCAAGGCAGAAACAAGCTAAGAATGATCCTGCTGCTTTGTTTTGCTCCTTATTTTAATTTTTTCTTGATGTTGTAGTACTTTATAATAGGATTGTCGGTAAACTTTAACTTGTATGTCGAAGATCATTTTATTAAAATTCCATTGCTGGATTTTTTTGCATTTAAATTAAACTATTAGTATATTTTTTAAAAAGATTAAAAACACTTTTGAGGCCCGTGGACAAGCCCGTCCCGTTATTAGGGCGGGTATGGACAAAAATCAAGTCTGCAAAAAAGGGCTTGGTCATGTATCACTAGACCCATTGGACATATTTTTAGCATTGGCCCGGCTCGGGCTCGACCCAAGCCCGCAAATGATCACCTTTAACACAAACTCATAATTCCATAAACAACAAAACCCAAATATGAACCCGACACAAAACCCTAACACAAACCCAGAAACTTGAACACAAATCACAAATATAAACAAACAGCAAAGTGAACCTAAGTAATTAAGATATATGACAAAAAGTAAAACTAATATAATACATTATAGAAGATAATTATATATAAGATAATAAAAACGAACACTTGATTAATTTCAGTCTTCAGATCGTAAAATAAACATAATTACATAATTTCAGATCGCAAAATAAACATATATTCAAATCAAACAACTAAACAATTCATGCATAAAATTTTTAGCATAAATTCTAAAATTCCAGGTCTAACATATGGTAAAAAAATAGAAAAAAAACATGATATTCCAGCAGATCTGCAAATCTGGACCAACACATATCCCACAATAACAATTAAGCAGATCTTCACCTAATTCTATAGAAAAAAAACGAAAATTAGAAGACTTAACTGGTTGTTGCATAACGTTAAAAATTAAATTTAGGCTTTTTTGCTTCTTTTTTTTCCCCACATCTTCAATTTGTTACCTTTTTTCTTCAGATCAACCCCTTTTTTCTTCATATCCGTGCCTTTTTCCTTAGATCTTCATCACAAACCTCAACTTTCTTCAGATTTTTTCTAACACTATAACTCGTAAATTAGAGAAATTTGAAAAAAATAGTGTTTTCTTTAAATCGTAAGTTTTTTTTTTGAGAGAGTGAGAATTTTAGAGAGAGAATGAGAGAGAAACCGATAATTTTAGGGTTTTGATCGGAAAAATTGAGAGAGAAACTAAGATTTTTAGGGTTTTGATTGGAAAAAATGAGAGAAGGGTTGAGAATTTTAAGATTTTGATGGGAAAGAGGAGTGAGGACTGAGAGGGAGTGAGAGGACAGTAAAGAGTTAAGTCTTTTAGAAAGAGGCGAAGAAATAAGGGAAGGGGGTTTAAAAAGGGGTTTATATAGTAGGGAATTTCAGGATTAGATTCTATGGTTAATGATATAATCTAAACCGTTGGATTTTAGAGTGAATGGCTGAGATTTTAGAGAGTTTTTTTTTAGATTTTAGAGATTAGAGAAATAAAAGGCTCATATTTGATATTGGCTAATCAATGGTCTCAAACCATGATCCTTGATATATTTTTTTGACCAATGAACATCAAGAGTGACCAAGCACATGGATTTCAAAATATCAATGGTTGGATTTACACTCTCTCAAATCAATGGTTAAGGTTAAGATAAGTTTAAGTATTCTATTTTCTAATTTCTAAATTTATAATTCTGAAATCTAGACAAGTAAGATAACTAATCTAGACTTCTAGTATTAATTTGTACATTTATTTAGTGATTAGTAATTAGTAATATTATAAATGATAAAAATTATAAACTTTAGAAGTTAAATTGGTATTTTTAATTTTAAACAAGTTGATTCATGTAAAGATTATTATGAATGATGTGAAACTGTGTAGCAAAGTTGTAATAGCATAATGTTGTAATTACCGTAATACCGATACGACGATATGTGTAGCAAGTCATTGAGACGGATAATCAAATAGAGCCGAGATTCCTAAGTCCTATGTTACTATCTTAGTATCCTTTAATATCCACAACTGAAACATCAACGATGAAAGTCGATCAATCTATTCTAGTGATGCTTCAATTATTGTTAAAATCGTGTAATAACATCAATGATCGAGCCCTATCTTGTATGGAGAACTTCCCAACACAAAAGATGAAAGACGATCAATCTTTTGATGATTTTGATTAATGTCAAGGACAATTAATCTTATGAACATTTGATTTATGTGAACCTTAACTTAATAATAGTCGATCGATCTAATCTAATGATGTTTCGATTATTGTGAATCGTGTAATAAAATCGAGCCCTATTTTGTAAGATAAATAACATAACGCGGTTTTTCTAATATGGACCGTTTAATAAGACCGCCTATTATGTTACTTTCTTTTAAGATCAACAACCAAAACATCAATGATCTTGATCTTCCACTAATATGATTGGTAATTTGGTATCAACTATGATATACTTTCATAGTTTCAATGGTTCATCCACTACTAATATAGTGATATGATTATGTATCATCTTCATATTCGATTACGTGATTAACGTTGATCATTGTTACTTGTTCAGTTGTTCCATGAACGATGAAAATCGAACAATTTAATAATTACGATGCTTTCGTTAATGTCAGCCTAATTCTTTAATTCTAACTCTTTTTTATTACTATATAGTGACTCATCGAGACTTGAGAGTGAGTAAGTCACTAACTAACTAAATGTTTAAGTTTAATAGTTTATTGACTCTAATCAATACTTACTAAGTATGGACTTTAATTTGCCTTGACGGCTTAACCCTTATGGTTCTTACTTGAATACTTATGCAATCATGAATACGAATAACCCGATGGGAAATAGCCAATGGTAAATGTCCCAATAATATAACTATATAAATTATAAGTCTTAGTTTAGTAACTTTTTAAATTAGTAATATAGGTATCAATTTATTATCACAAAATTCGCAATGACTCAATCACAATTCACAATATCAGTATATCACAATATCAGTATATCACATTATCAAATGTTATAACTTATAAGTTATAACAATTCTGACCCAAATCATTCTGAGAGCCAATTTCTTCAGACCTAAGTCAATACGCCGCCAGTTTGAGATTTTAGCCGACCCAAGTCCTATCGAGAGCCAATTTATTCCGGCCCAACTTAGTTCGAAAGCCAATTTCCTCCGACCCAAGTCATTTCGAAATCCGATTTATTCCGAACCAAGTCATTCGGATACCAATTTCTTACGACCCAAGTCATTCCGAAAGCCGATTTATTCCGAGCCAAGTCATTCCGAAAGCCGATTTATTTCGACCCAAGTCATTCCGATACCGATTTCTTCTGACCTAAGTCATTCCGAAAACCAAATTATTCCATCCATGTCATTCCAATATCGATTTCTTCCGACCCAAGTCATTCCGAAACCGATTTCTTCCGGCCTAAGTCATTCCAAAAGTCGATTTATTCCAACCCAAGTCATTCCGAAATCCGATTTCTTCTGACCTAGGTAATTCCGAAAGCCGATTTCTTTCGACCCAAGTCATTCCGAAAGCTGATTTTTCCGACCCAAGTCATTTCGAAAGCGGATTTATTCCGACCCAGGTCATTCCGATACCGATTTCTTCCGACCCAAGTCATTGTGAAAGGCGATTTATTCCGACCCAAGTCATTCCGATACCGATTTTTTCTTGCCAAAGTCATTTCAAAAGCCGATTTCTTCTGACCCATATCATTCCGATATCGATTTCTTCCGACCCAAGTTATTCCAACCCAAGTCATTCCGAAAGCCGATTTCTTCCGACCCAGGTCATTTCGAAAGCCGATTTTTCCGACCCAAGTTATTTCGAAAGCCGATTTATTCCGACCTAAGTTATTCCGAAAGCCGATTTGGGACGACTTCACCTCATTCCATTCCGATCCAAATTCACCCAACCCAGATACCAGCTGACCCAGTCCCAGCCGACCCAGTTACAACCCAATTCAGAGAGCCCCCTCACCAAGTTGAACCCGACCCAATTCCACCTCACCCACCCAGTTTCGACCCATGGCACACTCTCACCCAGATTATCCCGACCCAAATCATTTCGACCCAGGTTGGGTCAACCCTTACCCACCGAGTGACCCAAATTGACACCTCTGCAAAAAAAAGTGATTATAAGAGGTGATTTTCGACAATTTTACCTATATTTTATTCTATGCCAAAAACTAGTGTCAATGGTTTCCGACTTCCGTTACACCCACCCCTGCACCACATGCGAGAGACAACTTCAACAATAAAATAAAGCAGAAATTTGAACATTAAAAAGTATTTGACATTTTCGAGACCAGATCGACATTTTTCCAAATTATGGACCAACACAAATATATTTCAAAGTAAACTCTAGAAGTTTGACAATCGACGTATAATTAATAGTTATTCCATTATGTACCTTAGATTTTAAGGCATGATTTATTGGGACACGGTGCTAATTACACCGTCCTTCCTCTTCTCCCTCTCTCATATACCCTTCTTCCAATACCCAAAAAAATTAAATTTTGTACGTGCAAATCCTCAAATGTAAGCAAACACACACACTCCCAATACAAGCAATTTTTATTTCTTGTATCTCAACCATTACCTTAGTAGTTTCAAGCTGTCAAAAGTACTACAAGTAGCTTCAAAATTTCTCAATCGATCAAACATAATTATATCTATTTTCTCTAATATTATTGCCCCATGCCTCTTCTCAATCTCTCCACCTTTTCTAATATCGAACATGATCTCCAAAACATACCTTTGCAGTTTCGTCGTGGTTGTTTTTTGGCTCTTAGTCCTCATTCTTTTTTCTCATAATGTTCTTCATGAGAATCATCGATTACATATAGTAAATAGGAAAGCTAATCCAAACAAGGAATTATTATTTGATTTTACCCCGTTTTACAAACACCCTTACGATCGGTTTCGCCATCATCATCATCAAACTTCAAGTCCAGATGATAAAGAAGAGATGGATCATAAATATGGTGTTCAAAAGAGACTAGTTCCTACAGGTCCAAATCCTTTGCATCATTGAAAATTATTCAAGCAATGCGTACAAACATTGGTTAATGCCCATATTAAACAGAATTCAAGCTATTTTGTGTGAGTTTTTAATTTTCTTCCTCCTCTTTTTTTCTTTCCCTCTCTTCCTTTGTTTAGTGTTTAGGAATAAGTTCTTTTTTAAACTTAAATTTTATAATTTTTTTTTTCTTACATAGGAAGCAAGAATGTACATTATATGTATATTTCCAAGTTTTCTGTATGTTCGTGTAAATTGTGTAATACTTTGCCTTTTTTAAAATTCATATAGTTGCTCGTTACATAATTATTACAGTTTGATATTGATTGATGGTTGATGGATATAATGGTATATTGATCCTTTTTTACAATGTGTTTTCTTCTGTTTTATTTATCTATAGTAATCATTCTCTAATCTTCTTTATGTTATGTGGGTGAATGTCATTGATTGGAAAATTTGATTTTAAGCGAGACAAGAGTAATGGTGACGGCACGCCATATCTAATGGAAATCGAGCAAGATTTTAGATATGAAAGTGAAAGCAATACCAATATTAATCATGCATTTTACTCTTTGTTACTTAAGATGGAAGCTGAACTTTTACACTTAACGTGATATTGGCCCCTAGCCAGGCCCTTACAAGTTCTTTTACTATTTTACTTTTTGCATGGTCGAGCTTTTGTTTGTATTGTTTATGCAAATCGTATTGTGTGCTTTGTTTCGTTTGTAATAACATGTATTCCCTCTGTCCCAAAATATAGTTTCTGTTTTTCTTTTTTTCACGGTAATTTATGTAAGTAGAATCTAAGAGGGATAATAAAGATTTTTTGTTCATTTAAATGAATGTTGTATAGGAAAAGATGATTTTATGAGAGAGAATGGAGAATAATTGGTGAAAGAGCATTAATTATAACATTTTGGTTGAATAAACAAAGGAAAAAACAAAATTCAAGAAGCAAATAAATGATGGGACACGTTTTTTCTAGACAAATTACAGAAAAATGTGAAACTAAATATGAAAATGTGAACTATATTTTGGGACACCCAAAATAGAATTGGGAAAACTTTATTTTGAGACGGAGAGAGTATTTTGTAAGTTGAGATACAAAATAGCTAATTATCACATGAATTTTTAGCGTTATTTTTACTTTTGGGACAATAGATATATGTCAATTGCAATAATGAAAATAATATTCTAAATTCATAGCTGGAGTAAGGGGATGACGATCATTGTTAAGACATATAAGAGATTTGTGGACATGAGAATCAATAAAACATAATAGATGAAACGATAAATGTATCTTAATTTTTATGAAGTTGTCAGGGTTCAACTCAAGAATCAAGACACCGTCATGTTATTCTAAAAAATCCTGATGACATGGTTATTGTTGATTAATTGCACATGTGGCAAAATTCTATTGCAATATGGAGGTTTTTACGTGAAACAAAAACTTTGACAGTCACACCTTTTAATATATTTTTATAGATAGCAAAGAAATAATACACAGAATATGGGAAAGAAGACTTGGACTCATTTATTATGTACTACCTCAATTTTAATTTATTCTGCACAATTACTTGCAAGGAGGGTTATGTAATAGTTTTTGTCCTCCCTACCTTCTTATTACAACACCACTAAATCATGCCACTTGCTATTACCTCAATTAACCTTTAATTTACTTTTATGTAGGTAGTTGGACTTTGTTACTCTTCTAATTTGGTAATCAAAATTCAAGCACCCCTAAATTCTTATATATAAAAAATTCAAGCATGCCCTAAAGGGTTGACGTGACATGCACTTTAATTTGAAGTTAAAACTAAGGGGTTTGAACTTTATTCAACATGAAATATTCAAGATAATACAATGAATATCTTCATTAGAAATTAGATTAATAATATGATGTGGATGTTAACTATCTTAGTTGGTTAACATCTTAAAATGTGGTATTTAAGACCTGTGATTAAATTCTGTCCACATCATTTGACCTTGTGGCTCTCTCTACGCTAAAGAAAAAATAAATAATATGCTAATGCACCTGAAGAACAAATGTTAATCCATGCATAATTAAACAATGGCAAAACTTCTCATCACGCCGTGCTCGCCATGACTGCATGTTTAGAGATGTTAAAAAGTTACTCCCTTTGTTTTATTTTTAAAATTTTTCTCACTTGAAATCATGACACTATTCATTTTTAGAGAGATTTTTCTCAATTTATAAGAAAAAAATATAGTCATATGGGATCTTGTTTGATTTGTCTCAATTAATAATTTATTAATATTCAATCGTTATAGTTTTTACTAATATATAGTAAAAAGATTTTTAACTTGAAAGACGTACAATGGGAGATGCGCACAAGAAAATGAGAATGATAGAAAAAACAGAAGGAGTACTAGCGTGTTGTTCTGTAGTTTAATATCAATATACTGCTTTGCCTATATGAGAATGGTTGAACATGTCTTGTCTTAATTGTCTATAAATAGGCGCCTAATTCATTTGAGCAAAATTGTGTCTAACTTAGTTAATTTGTCCTAAGTTATCTAAAAAGTCAGTGCCTTTTCCTTAAGAGAATTCATACTTACATTAATCGAGTTTATTACTCTTCCATTATTTTATAAAGTATATTTTTGAGAAAAAGGGTTTGAGTGAACTCTTGTAAGTGTGAGAAAGCTTTGAGTGAAGCAAGAGAAAGAGAAAGAGAAAGAGAAAGGAACTTCGAGTGAAGTTTGAGAGAAAACGTCAGTTGTTGGGAACTGTCGTTGGGAACTTGAGTTGAGTGACTTAAGTAGAGAATCGAGAGAAAAGTAATAGGTTGTAATCAGAGTTGTTTTGGCCTATTATAGTGGAAAGTTGTTTAAAATCCCTTGTGGTCGAGGTTGTTTCTTCCTACTAGGCCTAGGAAGTTTTTCCTCGTAAAATCTCTCGTGTTCCCATTGTTTGTTACCAAGTTTACTTTTAATTCCGCAAAAAGTATAGCTTATTCTCTCACTATAATTCACCCCCCTCTTATAGTGCTCATATTATACAACAATTGGTATCAGAGCGGGAACTCTAATATTCAGGAAACCCTGTTGAGTTCAAGATCTTGAAAAATATGAATACTAGAGAGAAACTGGAAGAAGGGTACTCTACGCAGAGGCCACCAATGTTCAATGGTAATTTTACACTTACTGGAAGAACAGAATGGAGATCTTTATCAAAGCCGACAATTACCAGGTATGGAGAGTCATAGAGGTAGGTGATTTTGAAGTCACTACCACTAATGACAAAAATGAGGTAATTCCTAAATCTATATCTGATTTTGATAAAGCAGTTTCAAAAGATGGAAATTAATGCTCTTGCTATAAAACTGCTTCATTGTGGTCTTGGACCTCATGAACACAATCGTGTCATGGGATGAAAACCCAAAACAAATTTGGGATCTTCTTGAAGTCACTCATGAAGGTACGAGTGAAGTTAAGAGATCAAAAATAGATCTTTTGATGAACCAATATGAACTTTTTCAAATGAAATCAAAAGAGTCTATCCAAGACATGTTTACACGCTTTACTAATATTATTAATGAGCTAACATCTCTTGGTAAAGTTATTACATCTGAGGAACAGGTACGAAAGGTCCTAAGGAGCCTTCCTAGGGATCGTTGGATGGCTAAGGTAACTGCCTTACAGGAAACTAAGGACTTTACTAAGTTCAATTTGGAACAACTTGCTGGTTCCCTCATGACTCATGAGTTGCAATTGGACAATGAGAATGGAGACATGTCCAAGCAAAAATCGATTGCCTTAAAAGCTGATGAAGATGAAGACTCAGAAACTGATGAAGAAGAATCTGCTCTCATGGTCCGAAAATTCAAAAGAATGTTTAGGAACATGAAGAATGGAGATTACAAAGGTAAGAATAAGAAATATTCTAACAAACTTGTTTGTCATAAGTGTGGCAGTTCTGAGCACTTCATCAAGGATTGTCCCCAATGGGAACAAGAAAAAGGCAAAGGAAGGGAACGAAGCAGAGATAGGAACAAGGAATACAAAAACTCCTATACTCGATCTGACATGAAGAAAGCTATGGTTGCTGCATGGGGAGACTCTGACTCCGAAGAAGAAGATGATCCTCAACCAAATGAGGAGACTGCAAACTTCTGTCTTATGGCTCTGACAATTCCGAATCTGATGAAGAGATTGAATCTCTTGAGGCAAGTCTAGACACCATCAAAACTCGTTTAATTCTTTAAGTAAAGAAAAATTATTTGAGTTTATTGTTGACGCTGTAAATGATTGCAAAGATGAGACCATTAAACTAAAACAATGTCAACATGCTTTAAGTGTAGCAAAGGAACATACCTCTTGGCTTAAAAGTGTTCGAATTGATATTGAGAAAAGATTTTTCGAGTTGTTTGACAAAAATCTTAAATTAAAAGAGGATTTCGAAAATCTTAAAAATGAGAACTACTTGTTAATCTTGAGTTTCACAACTAAAAGAGTTTGTTCCTGAAGTAAGTTCATTTGACATTAAGTCAGTTCCCTTGCAAAGTTTCAAATCTGAAATAAACGAATTGAAAAATCATGTTTCATTTTTGGAAATTGAAAATAATGAACTTGTAGGGGAACTGCACCAAATGAGAAATGAAAAGAAAATGCTACCTATTCCAAACTGGATTAAGAACCCTCAAACAAAACGAACTGAAGGTCTTGGTTTTAATCACAAAAAGAAATTTGAAAAACCTAAAAAGAGAGTTGATTTACCAAGTGATAAAGTTTGTATGTTTTGTGGGAACACTGGTCATTTTAGGAACTCTTGTCCTAAAAGACTTGGTCGCATTAATGAGAACTTGGAAACAAGTAGAGTAATTTGGAAAAAGAAATCTATTGTTCCTGAAGGAAAGGAACCCAAGAAAGATTGGGTTCCTAACTCTAACAATTAGTTTCCTTGCTTGACAAACTACGTTCTAAAGAACTAGTTTTAGGTTTACCCTCTACTAAGTTTCATTTAGATCATGTGTGTGATGCATGCGCAAAAGGTAAGCATGTTAGGTCCTCTTTCAAGTCCAAGAATGTGGTAAGTACCACAAGACCTTTAGAGTTAATTCATATGGATTTATGTGGACCTTGAGGATACAAAGCAGGAGTGGAAAGAAATATGTGTTAGTAATTGTAGATGACTTCTCTAGATTTACTTGGGTTATTTTTCTTTCTAGCAAGGACGAGACTTATGATGAGTTCCTTGTCTTTGCAAAGAAAGTTCAAAATTTGAGTGGTCATAAGTTATTACACCTTAGATCCGACCATGGCAAAGAGTTTGAAAATTTTAAGTTCGATGACTTTAGCAGAGACAACGGATTAGATCACAATTTCTCAGCCCCTAGAACACCTCAACAAAATGGTGTTGTTGAAAGGAAGAATAGAACACTAGAAGAAATGGCTTGGACTATGTTGATAGCTAGTGATCTTCCTAAAAACTTTTGGGCAAAAGCTGTGAATACTGCTTGTCATATTATAAATCGAGCCATGGTAAGACCTTTATTAAATAAAACTCCTTATGAGCTTTATTTTGGTGAAAAGCCCAATATTACCTATTTCAGAACATTTGGATGTAAATGTTTTGTTCATAATAATGGGAAACAAAATATTGGAAAATTTGATGCTAGAAGTGAAGAAGCTGTATTCTTAGGATATTCTTCTAGTAGCAAAGCTTATAGAGTGTATAATAAAAGGTCTATGTGTGTAGAAGAAAGTGTGCATGTTATTTTTGATGAAACAGATAGATTTGATTCAAGCACACATGTTGAAGGTGACTTCGAAATAGGATTGACAAAAGATCTAAGTCTCATTGATGAGACTTTGGAAGACGAAGTCATGGGAACAAAGCCAAGGGAACAACATCCTGTTCCTGTTCCCAATGAGGAAGAAGAGGAACTAAGTGATGATGCACTAGTGAATGAATCCACTATTGTTGAACCTGGTTCCCAAGTACAGGGAAATGAAGATGATCAAGGAAACCAAGTTTCCATCCAGGATTTCCAACCAAAGCCTTGGAAAACTCATCGTTCCCATCCTGTGGAACTAATAATCAGTGACATAAAAAGGGAACTCAAACGAGATCTCAATTGAAAAACTTTTGTGCTTTTCATGCTTTTCTTTCTATGTTGGAACCTAGGAATCATGAAGAAGCTCTCACTGATGCTGATTGGATCGTAGCAATGCAGGATGAACTTCATCAATTTGAAAGAAACAAAGTTTGGCACCTTGAACCTAAGCCTAAACATAACAAGGTTATTGGTTTAAAGTGGGTGTTTCGAAACAAATTAGATGAGTTCGGAACTATATAAGAAACAAGGCCAGGTTAGTTGTGAAAGGATACAATCAACAAGAAGGCATTGATTATGAAGAAACTTTTGCTCCAGTTGCAAGACTGGAAGCAATCAGAATTTCATAGCATTTGCTGCCTTCATGGGTTTTAAATTGTATCAAATGGATGTAAAATGCGCTTTTCTAAATGGTTATCTTAATGAGGAGGTATTTGTAGAACAACCTCCAGGTTTTGAAATAAAGAATTTCCTAATCATGTCTTTAAGCTTGACAAAGCTCTTTATGGGTTAAAGCAAGCTCCAAGAGCATGGTATGAAAGACTTTCTAAGTTCCTTCTTGAAAATGAGTTTAAAAGAGGAAAATTGGATCGAACCTTGTTTTTAAAATCAAAAGGAAAACATTTATTAGTTGTTCAAATATATGTTGATGATATTATATTTGGTGCCACTAATGAATCTTTGTGCAAGGACTTTGCTAATCTCATGAGTAAAGAATTTGAAATGAGTATGAGGGTGAGCTCAACTTCTTCTTGGGGTTGCAAATCAAGCAAACAGAAGAAGGAATCTACATCCATCAACAAAAGTACATAAAGGAACTATTGAAAAAGTATGGTTTGGAAGCATCCAAAGTAAATCATACACCTATGGGAATATTCAACCAGATTGGATGAAGATTCTATAGGAAAAGTGTGGATCAAACCAAGTATCGAGGTATGATTGGCTCATTACTATATCTAACTGCAAGTCGTCCTGATATTGCTTTCAGTGTAGGGTTATGTGCAAGGTTTCAAGCCAATCCAAAGGAATCTCATCTCACAGCTGTAAAGAGAATCCTAAGATACCTCAAGGGAACAGATGATTTAAGCCTATTCTATTCGAGAAGTGATACCTTTGAATTGAAAGGATTTGCGGATGCTGACTATGCAGGAGATCTGGTCAATAGGAAGAGTACATCAGGTATGGTTCAGTTCCTTAGTCATAGTTTAGTTTCTTGGAGCACCAAGAAGCAAAACACAGTTGCTTTATCTACAGCTGAGGCTGAATATGTTGCAGCAGCAGCATGTTGTTCCCAAATGCTATGGATAAAACAACAACTACGTGACTATGGAATCTACTTTGAATGTGTTCCCATCTATTGTGATAATACTAGTGCTATTAGTATTTCTAAAGATCCCGTGCATCATTCAAGAGTCAAACACATCCATATTAGGCATCACTTTCTGAAAGATAATGTTGAAAAGGGTCTTATTAAAATGGAATTCTGTGAGACTGAACGTCAAATTGCAGACATTCTTGACAAAGCCCTTAAATAGAGATAGGTTTGAGAAATTGAGACTTGAACTTGGCTTAATCAAGTTGAAATGATTGCTACAATATTCCCCTTTGTGTTAATTCTTTGGCATTATGTCTGGATGTGCATATCGATGTTTTTATTTGCTTAAATACATCACAATCTTATATGATTATTTCATGTGTATAAGTAAAAATGTCTGAAAACTGCTCACCAATGTCCAATAATATTCCCCTTATTGTTCATAAGGCAATTCTATGCCTTAAGTGATGACAAAGGATTAAAAGAATTAATGGAGTTCCAAAGTAGCAAAATTTTATTGTTTCCATTCATTGTTCCCAAACGCTGTTCCCAACGTGTTTCGGTTAAATATCTTTTTCTTTTCAAAATTCGAAAAACCAAAAATATTCTGTTCAGATTTTATTTCCTAAAAATCTGATTTTTCCTTATATCTCTCAAGTTAGTTGAAGATATTTTTTAATTAGATAGAAGATTTTTTTCTTAAAAACGTGTACAATACACGGTTTTATATTTATTTTTCCTTCCTTAAACCAAAACAAAATTTTTTTTCCTTCATTCTCATAAAACCAAAAATCACTCCACAAAACATGACTACCAAAAACACTTCTCACTCTCTCTCCTCCCACAAAGCCGAAAAACCCTCTCCTTCCTCCCCTAAAATTGAATCACCAACACCCATGGATATTTCTCCCAATTCTTCATCTAGAATTCTAAGGAAAAGGAAGAAAATGGAAGAATCGGTTGAAATGGAGGTTGAAGAAGCACATGCAACTAGTGAGGGGGAATCAGATGTTCCCGAGAGAGGAACAACAGATTGCTCGAAAAAACCCGGCAACTAGGTATGTGCATGGACTTTTTATTGATGTTTCTTGGTGCAAAAGAGTAAATTTTCGTCAATTGCTCAATATGATTAAGTTTCAAGGGTGGGAGAATCTTTTTGTGAAATGTTATGGAAATAGTTTGATTCCTAAATTGATGGATGAATTTTGTGAAAACTTTTCCATGGATGAAGAAGGAAATTGTTCCACCTTGGTGAAGGGAACTCAAATAGATTTTAATGCTAAAATTTTGGGTAAATTGCTTGGTGTTCCCGTGAGAGGAACGAATGTTTATTTCAAGAAACAACGTGGTTCATATCCATTTTCGGACATTTCTTTTGATCAATTGATTGTTAAGTATGGTGGTAAAAGGGAAAAACATTTCTTGATCATAATCTTCTTTCTCCCTACACAAAATTTTGTTTCACATCCTCAAGAAAGCTTTATTGCCTCTCTCCAAACGTGCTCAAGTTAGCATGTTGGATTATTTATATTCATTGTTTAGCCTCTCACAAACACATAAACTTTCCCTCTTTAATGATTCAACATTGAGTCATTGCATTGAAAATGGATTTGTTGTTGGAATATGGAGCTTTAGTAACCGAAATTCTACTTAAGTTCAATGTGAAAATTTCGGGAACTCAGTCCATTGGAGTATCTACGGGAAATATGTTGAATGTGCGTGCCTTGAATAACTTGAATGTTTGTGTTGTGAATGGAGAAGTTATCAAGGGAAGGGCTAACCTTGATGATGATGAGGATGATGATGTGGATGATGAAGTGGAAGAAGAAGAAGAAAAAGAAGTTGAAGAGAAGAAAAATGAAAAGGCGGAAAAAGAAAAAGAAAAGAAAAATCAAAAAGAAAAGAAAATTAAAAAGAAAAAGAAGAAGCTAAGAAGAAAGGGAAGAAGGTGGTTGATGAGGTGGTGAAACCGGTTGTGAAAAGCACTAGAGCTAGTCAAAGGGTTCAAAACATGAAAGTGCTTAATTTTCCTTTGCTTGATGCCGAGAAAGTTTTGAGGAAGATGAAGTTAAGGTGATTGATAGGGAAGATTATGAATCTAACCTACCTCCTTCTAGGGAACCGACTCCTGTTCCCATGGAAACCAATCCTCCTTTTCCTCCTCCACAAAAATCTGCCTCACACTCTACCCTAGCACCACAAAATGATCCTATCCCTCCCTCTACCTCAAAACCCTCATATTCTGTTCCTAAAGCTAAGAAAACAGGTGTTGTTCCCATTCCAGAGGAACAACATGCTGTTCCCAAACCTAAGGAACAAACAGATGCACCCAATCCTTCTCAAGCTCCCTCGTCTTCTCAAAATCCTACCATTGGTTCTACATATACTCTAGCTCATGGTAGAAGGTTGGATTCTTTGTTCTCCTTGGTTATGGGTCATTCGGAAGCAATGATGGAGTTTGCTACGGAAGCTAAGGATTTCAATGGGTTGGTACAAGGGGTTATGCGCAAACACTAGTAGAAAAAGGTCAATTTGCATCGGCCCATTTGCGTCGCACAAACACGGAAACGATGCAAATATACTATTTGCGTCGCATGTAACAATGAATCGACGCATAAGACGAACTATGTGCGTCGTATCTAAATATTGTGCGATGCAAATCATCTATGTGCGTCGCATGAAGGTCATGGTGCGACGCACAAAACAAAGTAATCTGCGTCGGACCCCTTAGCCCATCCGACGCAGATCAGCCCAAAAGCCCAATTTATTTCTAACCCCATAACCAGCGCCCCTCTTAACATTACTCAAAACCCTAAAGCTTCTCAAAACCAACCCGCCTCCCTTTCGTCCCTCTCAACCCGCCTCCCTCTCTTTCTCTCTCCCTTTCGTCCCTCTCAACCCGCCTCCCTCTCTTTCTCTCTCACTTTCGTCCCTCTCTTTGTCTCTCACTTTCGTCCGACGATCTGCTTCAGTTCCCATCAACCGACGATCGAAACTTCGACGCCATGACCTTCAGTGAGCGATCTTCAGCGTCGACGACACCAATAACAGCAACAACACTTCGAACAACTAACGAATCTTCAGCGGACGAACGAATCTTCAGGTAACTTATTTTTATTATTTTTCTTTTTCTTGTTTTTATTCGCCTGTTTTAATTTTTCGTAATTTGTCATTTTTTTCAGAATTCAGATCTTGTTTGAAGACCTCGTTTTTTCATTTCCGTGAATTTTTCGAAGAACTCATTTTTTCATCCTAAAATCTCCAGGTAACTTCTTCTTTTTTCTTGTTATCCGCCTGTTTTAATTTTTCGCAATTTGTCATTTTTTCAGATGTTGTTTGAAATCTTCGTTTTTTTAATTTTCGTGAATTCCAGATGTGTTCGAAGTATAACAACGAGAAGGAAGATCAAGATGTGAAGGAAGCTCCAACATTTTTTTTACTATTATTGATAGATTTGTTTTTATGAATTATTGTAATATATATGTTCTAAAATTCGAAGCATTTTCGTTTTTATTTTTCCAGATCTGGTCGAATTTTTGTACAGTATTGTTATTAGTTTTATTTGATTTTCAATCCTCTATCTCTTACATCTCCATAGTCCATTACCTTTGTAGTTTGTATTGTTATTAGTTTTTTTGTACAGTATTCATTTCCTTTTCAATTACTGCATTTGTTATTGTTGATTCATGATGGAATTTGTGTAGAATTTCTGGCATTTGTTAGCTTTTTTAATAAAAAAGAAATTTTTTTTTTTAAAAAATTGCAATTTGCGTCGCACGTGGCCCAAGGTGCGACGCAAATTACTCATCTGCGTCGCACCCTAGGCGATGTGCGACGCAAATTACCCTTTGAGCTTGGTGATTTTGGCTGGCAAGATCCACTTGCGTCGCACCGTATACAGGTGCGACGCAAATAGGTGAACCATTTGCGTCGTTTCCGCATACGACGCAGATCGTTTCTGAGTCATTTGCGTCGAGGGCTTTGGCGTTGCACCAAAGCTCGACGCAAATAGGCGCCTCACATCCGACGCAAATTGCCTTTTCTGTACTAGTGAAAGTTGACAAAGCCTTGGACGGACAACAAGAAATTATGGCTCGGCTTGGTGAAATTTCTTCCTCCCTTCAAGCAATGAACTCTAGGTTGTTGAAGTTGGAAGACATTGTGCTCAAGGGAAATGATACATTGGCCGAAAATCATCAACAAGTGATGGCAAAGCTTCATGATGTGGTGGAAGAAGTAGAGCAACCTCCCTCTTCTAAATCATAAACTTTTCTAGTTTAGTTTGTTTTATTTTGTGTGGGAACATGAACTTTGTTTAATATTTGTCTTTTCTATCCTTCTCCTTTTATCATGCTACAATGGAACTTCTTAATGTGCTAATTCTAAGTATGATCTTTTTGCATGTGTGCGTCTAAATGAATGGCTAATATTCTTGGATTGCGGTTTTTGAGAGTTGAATGCTTTATTTGCTTATACTAACCAACTTATTTCTTACAAGTTTGGTGGTGTGATGTGTTTAGTGAATAATATTCATCTTTTTGAAATCATGGACTATGTTTTTGAAGATGCCAAAGGGGGAAAGATAAAGGCAATCAGAGTAAAAATTTTTTGTCATGAATTATGTTCTCATATTTTGACTTTACAAAATAAAATAACAAGTCTATAATACTTAATTTAACTTGGTTACATACTTTGTTAAAATTGTTTTATATGACTTATGTATATTATTTTTAGTATATGCCTTTTGTTGCCATCTTCAAAAAGGGGGAAATTGTTGACCCTTGAGTTTTGAAGATGACCTAACCACAAAAGACATAGTATATTTTATTTATGTTATTGCAAGGTAATTCATGCTCGAGCTAAGAGAATACTTGATTGAAGATTAAAGCGGAGAATTAATCAAGATCGAAGTAAAGATGTTCGAGAGATGAAGAATCAAGCATGGAATGAAGATTAGAATACATTAGGGTATTTATTAATCTTCTTGTTAAGGTTGAGTAAAAGCTTTATTAAGTTCGTGGTGAATTCTCAAAGGAACTTGGTTCTGTTCCCATGAAAGGAACAGACCTGGCACTATAGGAACAAGGCTAAGGAACATGACTTAAAGATTAGGGAACAAGACTTAAAACTTTTGAACTTCTAAGTGACTAATATTGTGCGCCTAAGTTAATTGAGTGCCCAATATAGTTGTTAGAGTTTTTAGGGATATTTTGACTAAGATCCATTATTTTAGGAAGTTAGTTTAAGTTTGTTAGGAAAAGATTTTAAAAAGATTTTCTGATTTTAAAATAACTGATTTTCAAATATTATCTTTTTAAAATATATATTTTATCTTTTATATTTTATTTAAAAGATTTAGTTTTCCAAAATTTATAATTTCCGGTTTTTAAATGTTTCGGATTTTTAAAAATTATAAAAACTGTTTTTCGGTTTTATAAAAGATTTTGAAAAAGATATTTTTCCTAAAAATTAGCTAAAGTATTTTATTTATTTATTTCCTAAAATCTAGATTGCACGCCTAAAGTTTACTGCTACACGTTTTATGTAGTTAGTGGATTTAATGGCTTAAGTTAATTATCCTCCAAGTATTTAATTAAATTAAATAAGTTTAATTATTCTCCAAGTTTTGCAAAAACCACGTAATGTGTTACTGCTTCTATGAATTGAAGTAGTGGATTAGTGGATGCTTTACATGACATGGAATAATTAATTTAATTTAATTAATTAAATTAAACATCATGGAGAACATGTGATAATGGTCTAAGTTAGTGGAGAACATGTCTTGTCTTAAATGTCTATAAATAGGCGCCTGATTCATTTGAGCAAAATTGTGTCTGACTTAGTTAATTTGTCCTAAGTTATCTAAAGTGTCAGTGCCTTTTCCTTAAGAGAATTCATACTTACATTAATCGAGTTTATTATTCTTCCATTATTTTATAAAGTGTATTTTTGAGAAAAAGGGTTTGAGTGAACTCTTGTAAGTGTGAGAAAGCTTTGAGTGAAGCAAGAGAAAGAGAAAGAGAAAGAGAAAGGAACTTCGAGTGAAGTTTGAGAGAAAACGTCAGTTGTTGGGAACTGTCGTTGGGAACTTGAGTTGAGTGACTTAAGTAGAGAATCGAGAGAAAAGTAATAGGTTGTAATCAGAGTTGTTTTGGCCTATTATAGTGGATAGTTTTTTAAAATCCCTTGTGGTCGAGGTTGTTTGTTCCTACTAGGCCTAGGAAGTTTTTCCTCGTAAAATCTCTCGTGTTCCCATTGTTTGTTCCCAAGTTTACTTTTAATTCCGCAAAACGTATAGCTTATTCTCTCACTATAATTCACCCCCCTCTTATAGTGCTCATATTATACAACACAAACTTCATTTACCCAACCACAATCATCAGAAGGAACTTGTTCCTCTCCATTAGAACCAGAGGCAGTAGGTGGATTTGGTGGAGGAACTGGGTGGTGTCTTGTGAAGGACCAACTGTTCCTGGAGTAGAAACAGATGGAGAAGTGGTGGTATAAATGGGAGGAAGAAAAGAAGGAGGAGGTGGAAGATCAGTAGAGGTGGTGGAGAAGGGATTGGGACCAGTCATCTCATCCTTTAACTGTTAAAAGCTAGAAGGAAGAGAGAAGGATGAGGGAGAGATGGAAAAGAGTTTAGTGTGAGGAACAGAGATTTTTGGTGAGGATGGAGGAGTTGGTTCCTTAGGAGAGTTATGTTCTGGTTCCTCCGCATCTAAAAATACTAATGGAGAGTCTTTGTTGGAAGGAACAGGGGCAGTTTGAGCAATTTTCAGTCTAGAGCTCTGCCTAACTCTTTTAGGAACAAGAGGGGTAGGGTTTTTGGCTATTGTTTTGCGCCTCTTAGGTTTCAGTTCCTTTGGTTCAGTGGGAGCAGGAACTTGTTCCTCCAAAATAACATCAGCCAGTTCCTCTTCAACTGCCCTAGGCAGTTTCCTCTTGCTAGAGGAACTGGGAGCAGTTCTCCCTTGAGTCAGTACTCCCTCTTGCACAGAGAGATCCAAACCATGAAGTGTTTTCTCATTTAGAATATTTCCTTGCTTAATTCCCAATGTAGGCCAGCCGGTTATTTTTACTTTAAAGTGATGAAGGAGAGAAGTAATTAAAGTTCCATAGCCAACTACACAATTGTTTTCAATGCAATGAGTAAGATGTTGGATGAAGAGAGAAGGAAAGTTGATTTGGATGTGGTGGTCAAGGCAGAACATACAACACATGTCCAAGAGACCCACTTCATTCCTCTTTTCAGTTCGAGGAATGAGTGCTCTCCAAACTAAGTTAAACAGTTTTTTGTGGACAGGAGAGATTAGGTTATGGTTGATTTTATTTTGGTCAGCAGTTCCCCCAAAAGATTCAACAATCTTGTCTTGGGGAAAATTGGGAAAGGAAACATTTCCTTTCCATTTAAAGTACACATCAGTTCCTTTGCAAGGAACTGCCCAAATCTTTGCCAAAGTTTCTTTAGAAAATTTTATTTTCTTACCCCTTACTTCAGTAGTAGAAAATTCCATCAGTGTTAGCAAAATTTGCACAAAATTCATCCATGGCTAAAGGAACTAGGGCATTGTTAAATGCATATTCAAACATGTATTCCATACGCTGTTCCTTTATAATATCAGTCAATTCATTGAATTTCACCTCTTTTGCCCATTCTAAATCCACACAAAAACCTAAAGCATACCTTGATTCACTTCTTTCCACTCGTTTCTTGGAAGAAGAAGTAGCAGTTCCTTTGGAAGGAACAGGGGTAACTTCTTCTTCCCCCTGAGATTGTTCTGGGGATTCTTCTTCATCATCCTCCCTAATCAATTTTCTCCTTCTCACACTTCTTCTTGGTGATTCTAATTTTTGTTCTTCTCCCACCATGGGTGTTTCTTGAATTTTTTCGATTTCTAGGGTTTTGGTAGGAGAAGAGGGGTTTTCCATTTTAGAGGTTTTGGGAGATTTTGTGTTTGGAAAAGGTGAATTACGTGAGGTTTTTGCCATTTTGTGAAGAGAGTTTGGGTTTTATGGTGTGTGAAGAGGTGTGAAGAGAATAAACAATGGTGAAGATGAAGCGACTAAGGAACACAGTTTTGGGATGAAATAAAGAAGGAGAAGAAATGCATGTAACAGTAGGTGAAGAGTTACATGCGAAAAAATAGATAAAAATTCAAAAATAAGCGAAAAACAGATAAATGAGAATCATGATTCAATTAAATCTGATTCCTATATTTTTGGGATTTTCGAAACTTTTTGGATTTTTATGGATTTTTAATTTTGGAAAGAAAATAAAAGCTAAGGAACTTGTGCTATAGGAATAACTTATGCTACATATCAACGTTCTTCATATTATGCATGTTTCTTTAACTTAGGAACAGTAAGGGGAGTATTATGTGACCTTTATGAGTTATTTTTTTCCTTTGAATTCATGTTTATGTTTTTAACATCTTATTTTGCAATGGTCTTAGGCAATCAATCACAATCACTTCATATCATATAGAGTAAGTCAAATTAATTCAAACATGGGGGAATGGAATAGGAACAACAACTTAAGTTTTATTAAACCTAACTCAAGCCTTAATTTTTCATATCTATATCTTTGTAGAGGCTTAGTTAGGATATCAGCAATTTGATTTTCAGTTTGACAAAACTCAAGCTTAATGAATCCTTTTTCCACATTTTCTTTTAGAAAGTGATGTTGATATGTATATGCTTACTCTTGAATGATGCATTGAATCTTTTGAAATACTAATGGCACTAGTATTATCACAATAAATAGGAACACAATTAAAGTTTATTCCATAGTCACATAATTGTTGCTTTATCCAAAGCATTTGAGAGCAACATGCAGCAGCAGCTACATATTCTGGTTCAGCAGTGGATAAAGAGACTGTGTTTTGTTTCTTGATGCTCCAAGAAACTAAACTATGACTAAGAAATTGAACCATACCTGAGGTGCTTTTCCTATTTACAAGATCTCCAGCATAATCAGCATCAGGATATCCTTTTAACTCCAATGTGTCACTTCTTGGATAGTAGAGTCCAAGATCATCTGTTCCTTCAAGATATCTAAGAATTCTCTTCACGACGGTTAAATGAGATTCCTCGGGATTAGCTTAAAATCTAGCTCACAAACCAACACTGAAAGCTATTGTCTGGACGACTAGCAGTTAGATACAAAAGTGAACAAATCATTCCTCTATATTTTGTTTGATCAACACTTGTTCCTATGGATTTCATTCTAATCTAGTTGAAGTTCCCATAGGAGTGTGATTTATCTTTGAGTTTTCGAGCCCATATTTCTTTAACATTTCCTTTATGTATTTTTGTTGGTGAACAATTATTCCCTTTTCAGTTTGCTTAATTTCTAACCCAAGAAAGAAATTTAACTACTCATTTCAAATTCATTATTCATAAGATTTAAGAATTCTTTGCATAATGTTTCATTTGTTGCTCCGAATATGATGTCATCAACATATATTTGAACAAGTAAAATGTCAGTTCCTTTCGATTTTAGGAACAAGGTTTTCTCCACCTTTCTTCTTTTAAAGTTGTTTTCTAAAAGGAACTTAGATAATCTTTCATACCATGATCTAGGCGCTTGCTTTAACCCATAAAGAGCCTTGTCAAGCTTGTAGACATGGTTTGAAAGATTATTGTTTTCAAATCCAGGAGGTTGTTCAACATATACATCTTCATTTAAATAGCCATTTAGAAAAGCACACTTAACATCCATTTGATATAATTTAAATCCCATATAAGCAACAAATACAATTAGAATTCTAATGGCTTCTAATCTAGCTACATGAGCAAAGGTTTCTTCATAGTCTATTCCTTCTTGTTGATTGTAACCTTTTACTACAAGTCTAGCTTTGTTCATGACAATGGTTCCATACTCATCTAGTTTATTTCTAAACACCCATTTTAAGCCAATTACTTTTTGTTGTTTAGAAGAAGGAACTATATGACATAACTTGTTTCTTTCGAACTCATTTAATTCAGCTTGCATGGCAGTGATCCAATCAAAGTCAGTTAAGGCTTCTTCATGATTTCGTGGTTCTATCATTGATAAGAACGCATGAAATGTACAAAAATTTCTTAACTGAGATCTAGTTTGCGTACCTTTTGATATATCACTGATTATGAGTTCCATTGGATGTGACTTTTGTTGTCTCCAAGGTTTTGGTTGAAACTCTCTTATAGGAACAGGTTGTTCCTCGTGAGTTCCTTGAGTAGATGAGGAGCTATGATCAGTTGTTCCTCTGTTAGCCATAATAGACTCAGTTCCTTCGTCTTGAGGAACAGGAATAGCTCCTTCACCTTGAGGAACAGGAACATCATTGTTGTGATTATTTTCATTTTCTTCGTTCCTTTCCTCTTTTACTTCTTATTTTTCATTTGAATCTGCATTTTTCTCACATGGTTGTACCAACCCAATTTCATAGTCATCAACCTGTATGCTTGGATTGAATTTGTCAGATTCATCAAAGATTATGTGAATACTCTCTTCGACACACATAGTTCTTTTATTGTAACCCATAAGTTTACTATGTGATAAGTATCCTAAGAATATTGCTTCATCACTCCTTGCATCAAATTTTCTAAGATTATCTTTCCCATTATTATGAACAAAACATTTGCAGCCAAATGTTCTAAAATAAGTGATATTGGGTTTCTTTCCAAAGTAAAGCTCATATGGAGTTTTGTTTATGATAAGTCTCATCATGGCACGATTGATTATGTGACAAGCAGTGTTAACAGCTTCAGCCCAAAAGTTCCTTGGAAGTTCACTAGCAATTAACATAGTTCTAGACATTTCTTCCAAAGTTCTATTTTTCCTTTCTACAACACCATTTTGTTGTGGTGTCCTAGGGGCAGAAAAATTATGATCCAGGCCGTTATCTCTCCTTAAGTCATCAAATTTATAATTTTCAAATTCTTTACCATGATCGGATGTAATATGCATTATTTTATGGCCACTCAACTGTTGAACTCTTTTAGCAAAGACAGGGAACTCATCATAAGTCTCATCTTTAATAGAGAGAAAAATAACCCATGTATACCTAGAGTAATCATCGACAATAACTAGTACATACCTCTTTCTACTTCTACTTTGTATTCTCATTGGTCCACATAAATCCATATGAATTAGCTCTAATGGTTTTGTGGTGCTTACTATAGTTTTAGATTTGAAAAAGGATCTAACTTGATTTCCTCGAGCACATGCATCACAAACTTGATCAATATTAAATTTTATAGATGGTAATCCCAAGACGAGATTTTTTGATCAAAGTTTGTCAAGTAATGAGAAGCTAGCATGTCCTAGACCCTTATGCCAAAGGAATGAATCATCTTCAATTACACTAAGACATGTTAAGTTGATTTAAGGAACAAGATCAAGATCCACAATATATGTGTTCCCTTTCCTTGTTCCTTCCAAGATAACCTTCTTAGTTTTAATGTTAATGATCAAACATTTTTCGTTATTAAATTCAAAAACATTTCCCTTATCATAGAATTGGGAAATACTCAATAGATTATGTTTTAGACCTTCAACTAAAAATACATTCACAATGAAGTGTGATGGTGACTTACCAACCTTACCCATGACAACTATGTTACCTTTCTTATTGTCACCTAGGAGTGTTAATGAGCCAGGGTGGCTCGCAAACTGTTCGAGCTCGGCTCGGTCAAAGCTCGGCTCGGGAGGGCTCGACTCGAGTTCGAGATCGGCTCGTGACCTTAGCGAGCCGAGCCTGAGCCTAGTAGAGTTCGGCTCAAAAGTTCGCAAACATGTTCGTAAAATGTTTTAAGATAGGCTTTATGTAAAAAAGTATTGTCCCACATCGATAGAAAAAGTAAACACCAACTTTGTTTTCCCTATATAATCTTATTACCCTTTAAGTTCATTATAATTCTTGTTTGATTTGTCTTATTTTATAATGTTGGACCATTAAATATGCAAAGCCTAGAAACTTGGATTAGCATAAAATTAATTATTTTATTATATATGATTCTATCACCTTTCTTCTACCCATATTGGGAATATGAGGAATAATGCACAGTGTTTGTGAATTATTTAGTTAAATTTTATAAGTCCCACATCGGTGAGACAAAAGCAAAATTTCACATCTCCAAATATAAAATGTGCATGATATGGAAAACAACTACACCCATCTCTTCTTGGTGCCCGTTGTAGAGCCTAAGTGGGTTCCTTTGTTGGGATTTTGAAAGTCCCACATTGGGGAGGAAGCAAGAGTAACAAGGGACCTTTTGTATTATATGGGCATGCATAGATAGGAGTACAATGGATGGTTGTTGGGCTTGTCATATTTAATGAAAATTAGCCTAACATCCATAATTATAAAGAGTTTGACAAAACATAATGTTGAGCTTATTTAGCTAAGGTTTATAAGTCCCACATCGGTGAGGCAAAACCAAAACTTCATATCTCCAACTATAAAAGGCGCATGATAGAAAAATCTAAAGCACCCATTTCTTCTTTTTCTCGCTGCTCACTATAGAGCCTAAGTGACTTCTTTTGTTGGGATTTTAAAAGTCCCACATCGGGGAGAAAGCAAGAGTAATAAGGGACCTCTTGTATTATATATGGGATATAGATAGGAGTAGAATGTATGGTTGTTGGGCTTGCATTATTTAATGAAAATTAGCCTGACATCCATACCTATAAAAAGTTTGGCAAAACATTGGGCTATATCTGTCTTGGATAATGTTAAGCTAAATTTTCTTTCAAGTTTTAAAATTTTAATTTCACGAGCCAACTTCGAGCCGAGCTTCGAGCCGAGCCGAACCTGGTTTTGTTCGTTTCGAGCTCGAGCCGAGCCGAGCTCGAACTCATTCATTCTCGAGCCGAGCCGAGCCTGGGTATGTTCGGTCTCGGTTCGGCTCGTTAACACCCCTATTGTCACCAAATGTTACACTTCCACCTTCGTAGGTTGAAAGTGAGAGAAACTTAGTTTTGTCTCCTGTCATGTGCTTGGAACAACCACTATCAAGATACCATGTGTTGTTCCCCCTTACTTCAACCTGCAAAAATCAACTAATTGTTTGTTGTAGGAACCCCTTCTTTCGTGGGTTCCTGTTCTTGACTAGGACTTGATTTGACAGCCTATTTTTTGTTACTTATCTTCACATTCTTGCCAATCATCTCAGTTTTTTGTTGACATTGGTTTATGTAATGACCCACCTGATTTCCGCAATACATACAAAATTTATCGCTAGGTAGGTCAACATATTTCTTGGTCTTGTTCATTTTCTTGTAGTTTTCAAAACCAAGACCTTCTTTTCTTTTAGTTTGAGGTTTCTCAATCCACTTAGGAACGACCATCATTTTGCCTCTGTTCCTTGCAACAACCAGTTCCTTCTTAAGATTACAGATATGTTCCTTCAAAACAGTTTTTTCTTTATTCAAATTTTTGATCTCGGATCTGTATCCTTTCAAAGGAGTTGATCTAATATCAAAGGAACTTAGAATAGGGACAAACTCATTCAAGTGTGAAATTTCTAAATTGATAGATAATTTTCATTTTTTCACACTTTCATAATATTCTTTGATTTTTATGTTTTTGTCAAACAAATCAAAGAATCTAGTTTCAACATCTGTTCTCATTTTCTTAAGCTATTCTATGTGTTCTTTGCAGACCTTAAGAGCTTGTTCAGTTTATTCACGTTTTTCACGTTCATCTATACATTCAAGAATTGCATCATAAAGAAGATCATATATTTCAGCCCTAGTTTTGCAATCTAGGTCTGACTCAAGTCCATGTTGGCTTACCTCAATATTCTCTTCATGTTATTTTTCGTCAATGTTTGCCATGAGGCAAAGATTTGCAGTTTCTTCAGTTTGTTGTTCTTCTTCCTCTTCCGTCGCTGAATCTCCCAAGCAGCTATCATTGCCTTTCGAACGTTTGCCTTAGAGAAAGGTGCCTTTGGTTCCTTGTTTCTTTCAGCAAAGCGTTCCTTGTTCCTTTCTTTGGTTTTATCATTTTCCCAAGTGGACATTCCTTGATGAAAGTGATCTGTACTTCCACATTTATGACAAGCAGCTTTGTTAGAAAACTTTTTAGTCTTACCTTTAAAGTTCCAATTTTTCATGTTCCTATACATCTTTCGAAATTTTCGAACCATGAGTGATGCTTCCTCTTCTTCTGAGTCAGAGTCATCTTCATCATCTGCTTTGAGAGCAATGGGCTTTGATTTGGAGCTTTCACCATAATCAGTGTCAAGGTGAAGCTCATGAGTCATAAGTGACCTAGCAAGCTGTTCCAAATTGAACTTAGTGAAATCTTTTGTTTCTTGTAAAGCAGTGACCTTAGCCATCCATATGGCCTTAGGAAGACTCCTAAGAACCTTTTGAACATGTTCCTCTGATGAAATAAACTTTTCAAGAGAAGCTAACTCATTAATAATGTTAGTTAAACGAGTAAACATCTCTTGAATACTTTCCTTAGTCTTCATTGAGAAACAGTTCATATTGATTCATTAGTAAATTAATTTTAGATTTTTTGACTTTATTAGTTCCTTCGTGGGTTACTTCTAAGCCATGGCATTTACTTCCATTTTTTCAAAATCAGCTTTGTCATATTCAGAGAAGGGTTTCAGAATTACCTCATTTTTGTCATTTGTAGTTGTGACCTCGAAATCACCAACTTCAATGACTCTCCAACCTGGGGTAGTTTTCAGCCTTGATGAATATCTCCATTCGGTCTTCTAGTAGGAGTAGAACTTCCCATTGAACATGGGAGGCCTTGAGTAGAGTAACCTTCCTCAAGTTTCTCGGTGGTATTCATTGTTCCTTATCTTTTCTCAATAGGGTTTTTCTATCTTTCGTACTAGCTCTAACACCAATTGTTATTTCACTAGGAACCTTACAAGAGGGGGGGGGGGTGAATTGTATGTGTAGAAATAAACGTAACTTTTTGCGGAAATTCAAACATAAACAAATAAACAAGCTAAAGGAACAGAAGGGACTTTTACTAGGAAAAACTTCTTGGGCCCAATAAGAAGAAACAACCTCGACCACTAGGGATTTTAAACTGAACTCTTTCACTAATTAGGCCAAACAACTCTGTTACAACCTAATTCTACTTACGAGCCACACCTTGAGTTCCTAAACTCAAGTTCCTGAGTCACTGTTCCCTTAACAGCAGTTTCTCTCAACTTCACTCGATGTTTTCTCACTCTTTCTAGCTTTACTCAAAGCTTCTCTCTTACAGAACTTCACTCAAAGTCCCCTTACCCCAAAAACTAAAATACAATAGATCGAAATAAGCTTAGTGGAATTAGAGTAAGAAAGCAAAGAACAAATGGCTATTATGAAAGAATGAAGGCACTGACACTTTAATTAGTTAAACTCACTAAAACACTTAGTCAGACACCATTTGGAACTTACTTAGACATTATTATTTATAGTGACAGTAATGTAGAACGTCGGAATTAAAACATGCATTTGTGAAAAACCATTATCCCATGATGTTCCTTACCCCAAGGAACACGTTCCTCAAAATATCCCATGATCCCATGATCACTGTTAGGCGTGGGAGTGTTTTTAGTTACTGCTCCTTGATTATAGTAACTACTTTGAGCATTACTCGAAAATCAGTTAATTTAAAACATATTAAATATTAAATCTGAAATTAAATTATTTTAATAAAAATATTTATATTTAAAATAAATTCCGTAAAAACCAAATAACATTTTTATTATCTTTTGAAAAATAAAATCTTTTCCTTAAAACAAATTTTCCATAAAATCAGATTTTTCCTTAGATAAAAACGGTTACCTATATTCTAGGCATTATCTTCTCAACTGCCATCTATATACCGTTTTAATGCTTCAACCTAAGTCTAGTTCCTTTTATTTGTTAGTTCCTTTAACTCATTAGTTTAGTGCCAATTCGTCTGTTCCTTACAAAGGAACAAACTATCATTCTCAAATAAAAACTGACACAATTCCTTACCATCTTTACTCGTTCCTTTACAATGGAACTAGAAATAAAACGCCTCGCTTTATTATTCTTGCTCCGGTGCTGCTCCAGTATCAATTAGGGAAACATCTTCACTTAGTCTTCAAAATCCAAACTTGATTTCTTCCTTGACTTAGTATTCTCTTTGTTCCTTTCAATGATACCTTGAAATTCATGCACTTAGATAACTCGTTAGTCCACTACTTAGTCCAAGGCCTTCAACGACGCCAAGGAGGCTTTCAATGAAGTCATTGACACATCCAAGAGCTGGGCCATAAAGGCCATTGAGATGCTGGCAGAACCTGAGGAGGTTCCTCACTTTGAGGACGTTTGCTCTTTCATGAGCGTCTTCGTAGGGTGATCGTGACAGTTGAGGTGCCTCATGTCTTCCTCAATTCTTTGGAAGAAGAGGCAGAGAATGACGCAGAATCTCCTAAGAACGGCCTGGAAATTCCCGAGGACCAACCTTCCGGTTAAGATACTCCTTATGCTGATAGAGTGCCTCTCTTTAGGCTCATTTTTCAATGTATCTTGGCTGATTGCCATCTTTGTAACGTGGTTCCTCATCCACCTAGATTAGTTTGTAATCTTTTTTGGACGAGTATTGAATGAATGACTTTTTGCTTATAATACTTGTCTTTGGTCTGATGGATTAATAAATTTGCCTTATAAATAGGATTCGATTGGATCTATGGACAATCCTCTAACTTTTCTCATAAAGTATAAATGAAACTCGTCCTAAACTATGGACGATCTTCGAACTTTACTCAATTTAATCGAAGTACGAATGAGATTCATCGTAAACTATGGACGATCTTTAAACTTTACTCAAATTAAGCGAATTACGAATGAGACTTATCCTAGACTATGGACAATATTTGAAACTTTACTCAAATTTAGCAATGTACGAATGAGACTCGTCTTTGACTTTGGACGGTCTTTGAACTTCACTCAAATTAAGTAAAGTACGAATGAGACTCGTCCTAGACTATGGACGGTCATTGAACTTACTCAAATTAAGCAAAATATGAATGAGACTCGTCCTAGACTATGGACGATCTTCATTATGGACTATGGGCTTCCAAACTCGTCCTAGAAGAGTATCTTAGAAGTTCTATGGTTTAGCTACTTCCCTCCCTTCATGGGCTTAGCTCTTCCAGGCATTCCGAACGAGCTTTGTACCAAGAAGGAGAGAGGCTAACATAGGCCGAGCCAACGTAAAATTCTCATTTAGGACTAACTTGCAATCCTTGTGTTTTGCGGTTTATGAGCTTACCATGTTCTGGCCGGCTTCCTCGATGAAGCAACGCTCGTCTTGCAATAGGGAGCCCTTACTAGGGTCTTTACTGCTGGGCTGACCTTGCATTTGAAAGTAAAAGCCTTTGCTAAGGCATGCTTTCCTTTTAGGAGGCCATGACGTTTCTCTTACTAGATTTCATCACTATTTTCCTAGCCAGATATGTAATCTTTGTTATATTTTGGTCGGCCTCCTTGAGGAAGCAATGTGCGTCACTAGAATGTTTGTCCCTTGTTGGGTTGAATCAATATTTTTTTTTGTTCTTGGCCGTTGTTGTTTTTTCTATTTTATCTAAGTTAATATCACTTTTAGGCCACTAGTCTAGCTAGTGGTGAAAATGCCCCAAAGTGATTGACTTTAGTACAAAATAAAGAAACAATACAGATATATGAAGAAAGTAGAAATTGTATTACTTCCTCCATTTTTTTACTTGGAACACTTTCCGAAAAGGGAAATAATTAACTACTTGCAACACTTTCTACTTTTGTTTTTCTTTTCTCTCTATCTCTCTCCAATCACATGTGACCCTCTTTTTTTTCTTCTCTACGTCTCTCCTACCCAAATTTTGCATTGGAGTTGATGGAAAAAAAGTTTTGCAAGTAAAAAAATAACGGAGGAAGTATATGAATTTTGTTTGTCTAATTACCAAGGTACATGTATACAATTATAATTCTCTTTTTTGTGTCGTGGCACTTGTTGCGATTACAAACTGATTAGTATTGATGTCTATTGCCTGAATGAGACGTGGTACTTCTTCAGTGTGTTCGAGTTCCAAGTGCGTGGTACTGGATGTCCATCCATATCTTGGAGACGAAAAGTTATACTTCGCACTTCCTGGACTATCAAAAAGGGCCATTCCCAATTTGATGTCATCTTTCCATACCCTTTAGCTCGTCTAACAACTTTCATCTTTCTTAGAACCAAGTCCCCTACTTTGAGTGGTAGTCTAGCAACCCTCTTGTTAAAGTCTCGAGCCATTCGCAACTTGTACAATTGCATTCTCAATAATGCATTACCCCTGACCTCTGGTACTTGGTCCAAGGATGTGGAAAAGGCCCAATTGGCTTAATATATGTACAACATGACTCTCAAGGTGGATTCTTCAATCTCAATAGGCAAGACGGATTCAGTTCCATAAACCAACATGAAAGCTGTCTATCCTATACAGTTCTTGGCCGTGGTTCTGATAGACCATAATACCAGTTGTAGTTCTTCAACCCAAAGTCCCTTGTCATTGTGTAGCTTCCTTTTTATGCCATTAGAGAGGATCTTGTTGAAGGATTCTACTTATCCGTTGGCTTGTTGGTGGGCAACTGAAGCAAAGTGGGCCTTGATTTGCGTTTTATATTCTTGACCAAAGTTATTAAAATCGCGATTCAATATCTTAAAATCTTACGATTTTACGATTCAAAATATGGTAGACGATTCGATTCACGATTCTAGACGATTCTATACATTTCTGTTGACTAGTGAAAACCTCGCAGGTTTAAATCATACTAATAAAGAAAATAAGAGATATATATTGTTACTTATTGCCAATATAGTGGGTAAACAACTATTTTTTCCAATTTTTAGGTCTTTTAACTTACAATTTTAGCATATTCAATGAAGATTGAGTGCAATATCTTGATTATACATGTTTGTAGAATCTTACGATTCTACGATTCGATTATACGATTCGATTCTAAAGGTTGTTTTAGATTCAAAGTAGAATCTCGATTTTAACAACATTGTTCTTGACCATTGTCGAACACAATGGACCGTGGCACGCCGAACCCAGTTATAATGTTTTTCCAAATAAAGCTCTTGATATCATTCGTCGTTATGCCCCGTACTACCTGAGCTTCTACCCATTTAGTGAAGTAGTCTACTGCCACAATGACAAACTTCTTTAGCTCAGAAGCCACATGAAAGGCTCCCATAATATCCATGCCCCATTTTGCAAAAGGGAGAGGGAACATGATGAGATTTAGGTAGTTAGACAGCTTCTGATGCAGGTTTCCATATTTTTGGCACCTATCACACTTCGTTGAGTATGCCAGAGCATCTTCTTTTAATGTTATCCAATAATACCCAGTCCTGGAAGGCTTTTCTCTCAAGGATCTCCCCACAATGGGAGATGCACAAGCTCATTCATGGAGATCCTTTAGTACTTCCAGTCCATCTTCCCTGGTGATACACTTCAGAAAAGGATGATTGAATGATTTCTTGTAGAAGGTTTCATCCCACAACTCAAACCACTTGTCTCTAGCCTTTATAGACATAGCCTCTAAGGGCTCTGAAGGTAGCCGACTTGTCTTCTTGAATTCTATAATAGGCTTAATTGAAAGTGCCCCTCGACTAGAAACATGACTAGTTCTTGCTCAATACTCTTTTACGTCTTAACTTCCCATAATTATGTCCTTGGTACATCATAGTCAGTCGAGCTGGCCAATTTTGAGAGATCATCAGCTTGATGATTTTTAGACCTTTGGACTTGGTGGAGAACAAATTGCTTTAAGGGCTCAATCTCATCCTTGATCATATGCATGTATTTGCTCATCGATGCCGCTTTGCATTCATAATCTCTGTTGACTTAAGTGACGACTAAGAGAGAGTTCGATTTGGCCTAAATCTCTACATCCCCAACTGTCTTACACATTTTTATGCCGGCCAAAAGAGCTTCATACTCAGCTTTGTTGTTTGATGCCTAGAACTGAAACCTTAGTGCATATTCAAATTTATCTCCCTCTAGATATTGACAATGGATGATCCATTTACCATGAGCGTCCAATGCTTCCTACCCTCGGTCGGATCAGAGACTGGCTCCACTATTGGCCGAGTAAGCTCAACTATAAAATCTGCCAAGGATTGTCCCTTGATAGCTTTCCTTGGCTCAAAAGTTATGTCAAACATGTTGCATTCAACAACTTACTTCAGCATCTGTCCTGCATCTTCCATCTTTTATGAAACTTGCTTCAAATGTTGATTCGTATAGACTAGTATACTATGAGCCAAGAAATAAGGTCTTAACTTCCTGTTGGCCATGACTAGTGCCAACCCAAACTTCTCTACTAGTGTGTATCTACATTCCGCGTCCTTGAGCACATGACTCACAAAGTATATTGGGATTTGCACTAACTCCCTTTCAGCGAGTAGAACAGTGCTCACGACCTGAGCAGACACAACCCAGTATATAGACAATTTTCCCCCTCGACTGGACTGACCAACCTAGGCAACTGACGAAGAGGATCCTTGACTTTCAAAGGTGCTTGCTCAGCTTCTGTTGTCCATTCAAACTTAGCTTTTTTCTTAACGGTGGCAAAAATTAATGGTAGTTGTCTCCTGACTTAGACAAGAAATGTCCAAGGGCCGTTAGGCAACCCGTTAGACACTGCACTTCTTTGATCTTTTAAGGGTTGGCTTCTATTCCCCTCTGATCCACTAGGAGTCCTAAGAACTTCCCAGCCAAGACACACTAAAAACACAATTTTTGGGGTTGAATTTCATCTTGTACTTTCTAAGAGTTCAAAAAGTTTCTCTAAAATCACCAACATGGTCTTCTTCTTGCTGACTCTTTACGATCATGTCATCTATATATACTTCCATGTTCTTCCCAATTGTGGCTGGAAGATCGTGTTGACCAGTATTTAGAAGGTGGCCCTCGCATTCCTGAGGCCAAAAGGCATCAACCACCAGCCATACGACCCCTTCTCCGTAATGAAGGAAGTCTTGTCTTGGTCCTCCAGCAACATGGGGATTTGATAAAATCTTGAATAAGCGTCCTTGAAGCTTCGCAAAGCATGGTCAGCTATGGAATCCACCAGCCAATCCAACTTAGGAAAAGGAAAATTGTCCTTAGCGCAAGCTTGTTAAGATCAATGTAGTCTATGCACATTCTCTATGTACCATTGGGCTTTGGTACCATGACCACATTGGCTATCCAATATGGATAATAAGTCTCTCTGATAAATCGTGATTCTAAAAACTTCCAAACTTCTTGGTCGACCGCCTGATTTCTGGCTGGCCTTAAGTGTCTTTTTTTCTTATGAACTAGTTTTAAACTTGGATCAACATTCAGCCGGTGGGCGGCTATGTCTGGATCAATTCCAAGCATCTTTTCAAGACTATAGGGAAACACATCTTGAAACTCTTTGATTAGATTTATCAAAATACCCCTCAACTTAGGGGTAAGAAAATATCCAATCTTCAAAGTTCTTTCTCGATAAGGTTCATCCAAACAAACGTCTTCTAAGGCCTCCACAAGTTCTGGAAGTGTCATGCCCATCATGGTCATCACTTCTATAGACAACCGAGGCTCTTCATTGACAGGCACATGATTTCTTGAGGGTTTTCAGACGTTTTCCTTGAGGGAGTAACCCACGTCCGTGGACTTTCTATGGTCATCCTCAACGAGGCTACTTGGTCTTTCACATTTTCAGCCGTTTTCCTTTGCCAGCAACCTTCGTCTGGTCTTATTTTTCATCTTTCCAAGACGATGGTTTTATATTTATTAGGTAACACTCTCTAGCCACATGTTGGTCTCCATATAAGGTACCAATCTGACCACCATCACATTCAAATTTCATGAGCATTAGATGAGTAACAATCAAAACTTTAGTATGGTTTAGATTTGGACGTCAAAGAATGACATTGTAAGCTATCAAGTCCTAGGGACGACCAGGAACTTGATGAACAAAGTCTGGGAGGCTTCATTCTCCTACTCGGACGGGAAAAGTAACTGTCCCCATGGGGTGGATAACTCCTCCTCCAAACCCAATGATCGGGTGGTGGATAAGGACTAAGTTCTTCTCATCAAACTTCTCAATCTAGATAAGCAATCTGCGCTACTAATTTCTGTCGAGCTTCCGAAATCAATCAGAATTCTTCTTACTCACAAATTTGCTATCTTCATTTCCACAACCAAGGGGTCATCATGAGGGGTTTTCAGCCTCCCCCGATCTTGTTCACTAACTACTACTTTTGGGAAGGGCTCGAACTTTATCTAATCAGTTAACAAAATTTGGTCGAGCTCCCTGAGATAGTTTTTATGCCCCCTATTAGTTGGTGCTCTAGATGCAAATCCTCCTAAGATGACAAGTACAACATCCTCGTCAATGCTTTCATTTTCTTTCTTCTTGTTCTAACGATCATCCTTCTTTTGAAACTTCCTTCCTCCTTTGATAAGTATGAATCCATTTTTCCTTTCCGGGTTAAATCCTCCAAATCCCTCTTAAGGTGTTTACATTCGTTGGTTTCATGACCATATTCAATGTGAAAATGATAGTACTTTCTCTTGTCTTTATTCTTATAAGGAGTCTTTATTTCAGCCGGAGCCTTTAGCCTATATTGATCCTTTATCTCCATAAGAATGGAGTATTGATCTTTGCTAAATTCAATAGGATCAGTTGAAGATTCAGATTCTCTCCTCTTGCCTCACCTTGATGAAGTGGTTGTGGAGGTTATAGCACAAGATTAAAGCCTTTTTAAGGTTGCTTTTCTTTGGTTGAGCTACCTTTTCAGGCTTCTTGGACTTATGGTACTTAGCATCTTCATACACCGGTACCTCAGTGGCATATGTATGAATGTTTCGGCCTCTTTTAATGCTTCTGCAAGAGTGGTGATTTTCATTTTTAATAAGATCAAACTTAAAACTTCTTGGCCTCAACCGATCAACCCCCCTGATGAAGGCGTCGATGGCCACACCAGCATTGAGATCTTGAATATGCAAGGCTTTTAGATTGAACCTCTTAATAAAACTTTGAAGGGCTTCTTATGGTCCTTAGACGACCTTGCTGAAAGGCATGCTCGTCTTTTGTTCTTTCCAATCGGCTACAGAGTGACTAGTGAATAACTAACTGAGTTCGATGAAATTGTTAACTTCTGTAAGGGTGGATATTGATAAACCACTTCTCAGCTACTCCCTTCAGGGTAGCCGGGAAGTTCTTGCACCAAGTAGCATCATCTACTGCTTGAACGTACATCTGATGCTTATAAGCGGATTGATGATCATCTGGGTAAGTTGTTCCATCAAAAGGCTCTATGGTTGGGAGTTTAACCTTTGGGAAGGGGGCGCCTCAATGATTCTGGTCGAGAATAGAGTCGACTAATTAATCCGGAGGACTCCCAGCTGTCCCTCAATGGGTATAAACTTCTTATGTTACTCTTTCAACACGAGATTAGATGAGATGTTTGCAGGGGCTGGACGCCTATAAATCATTGGTTTTAGTACGGTTTCTCCTATCTTGGACGAGCAAGATAAGGGCCCATACTTCTTCCTTATGTTTTAGACAATGACCTCAAAGAAAGATCTCTCAAATACGGTGTGGACCCTGTGGCCGACCGTTATAATGCAACCGCTTTCTTTGCCTCTAAGTACTCACAGGCATGTGTTTCCATTCTATGTCCATTTGGACAAGCATCTTTTTGGGTGCTCACTCCCTTCAGGCTGTCATTCTCTAGTTGTTCTCTTAGAGGATTCCTGATGAGTAAGTCGGCTTGGACCTGGACGATTCTCTTGGGAACGCCCTCTAAGAGGAACTAGCAGCTAGATCTGGGTTGACTTGGAAAAACAGCATGTTGTTCTTGATCTGTTCCTGGACGACTGCTACCATCTTAGTCTGAAAGTCATTCAAGACGTTCTCCAAATGGGAAACAGTCAATGGACGTTTAAGATTTTCCTGAATAACTAGTTCACGGCTCTAACCAGGGACATTAATAATAGACGGAGGTTTGTCCCTCCCTCGAGGTGGTCTCTCAACATCTATGGTATCTTCAACTCGAACTTAAAAACTTCGATTCCTTGCCACGTGGACAAGTGACATTTATTCATCGTTGCGTCTCCCCCCAAGCGGCGCCAAATGTTGAGTGGTACTTGGCCAGCAAGTAAGCTCCTATCCTTCCCAATATATTTCAATGAAGACTTGTGCAACGATATTCGAATCTTGTTAACCGAACCTAAGCTTCGTTCCTAAACCTGCAAAACAAGGGACCGACCCAGGAAGTTCAGGCGGTGCTTCCCACTATGAAGCTTAAGTAAGGTTTCAGGAGTGAAAAGGAAAAGTAGAGAGAGAAAGTGAGAGAGAATTTCTATAGAGTATATGCACACTGTTCAAAAACAATTACCTTCCTCTTGATTTTTAGAGGCTATTTATAGTGTTGGGGTCTTCAATGCTGTCATTTGAGGTCACTCTAAAATAGGGGCACCTGCTTCGTCAGACAATTAGACATTGACACGTAGCAGACAACGATTGGATGGTAAACACCAGCCAATCATATGGAGCCATTTTTTGGGATTTAGGCCCTGAATATTCTTTCAGGCCAAAAGGTTGGCTTTTATTCTTTTCTTAGTAAAATTCAAATTTTAAGCCTCTTTTTACTCCTTTGGGGGGGGCACGTGGATGCTTCTGATGGATCCACGTGTCTCCTAGAGAGCCGTTGATTTATTTAGGCTACAAATCTACAGTGGTATTAGTTTTAGCCTCTTGCATATAGTTTTTTTGTCATAATAATCAGATTTATTTGAAGTATATGACTAATTTTAATTTGATTAGGGGGAGGAATTAAATTATGAAATGATTTAATTTAATTGGAATGACTAAATGGTCATTTAATTTGGTTAAATTTTGACAATAATGGCTGAATTTTTTTCTTATTAATTCGACCTAAAAAAATTTTGCAATTCGAAAATAGTTTAGATTGGCCGGAAATAATTTTTGTAAGTTTGACCTAATTTTCGAATTTAAAAAAATTAAAATGAAGATTGCTGAATTTTCAAAAAGTATAAAACCCTAATTTTAGAAATTCAAATTTAATTTTAGATCTCAAATTTTTGAAAATTTTCAAGAATAATATACATATTATTAATCTGATTTTCATGTTTAAAGTGTTTATGTATGAAAATTAATTCATGTAAAAAGAGTTTTATGTGAATTAGACATTAATTTATGTGAATAATCCTTTAATTTTAGAAATTCAAATTTAATTTTAGATCTCAAATTTTTGAAAATTTTCAAGAATAATATACATATTATTAATCTGATTTTCATGTTTAAAGTGTATGCATGAAAATTAATTCATGTGAAAAGAGTTTTATGTGAATTAGAAATTAAATTATGTGAATAATCCTTTAATTATTTAAAATGGTGATTTTATGTTAATTTCTAAAATTATATCCATATAATTAATCTAATTTTTCATATTTAAATTGTTTGTGTATGACAAATTAATTCATGTAAAAGGAGTTTTATATGAATTTGAGATTAATTAATATGAATGTCCCTAAAATTAATTAAAATTGAGATTTAAATTATTTTTCTGAATTAGGCATAAAAAAACTTATGTTTAATTTAGTTAGATCACTAAATTAAATTTACAAGAAGTTGTAATTTAATTTAAATCCCACAAAAAAGGGAGTAGGAGCAACCACAGTTGGGTGGCGCAACCACCGACATGTAGGCCGCGGTGGCTGCTCTAGGTGTCCATTGGGGCGGGCAGCCAAGCTCCGGCAGCAGGAGTGTGGCTTGGTAGCCACGTTTTGCTGCTGCCTAGCAGCGCATTATAAAAACATATTTTCAGAATATTAAGCAAATCTCCAGTTAAATTATTTTTGACTAGGTCTTAAATAAATCCATAATTTGATTATTTAATCTAATTGAAATTAGTACGCTAGATTTCTAGGATAGAATCTTTAGGTGGTTAGGAATAAACTTCAACATTATTCTCTTGTTTTTATTAAGAATATTTGATATTTTGATTATTGGCAAGTATAATATGTGATATCATTATGTGGCATTTTATGTTTGATATAATTGCTGTTAGTTAATGACTAGTATGGCCCAAATCTAAGTTAGAAAATACGAGCTGCATATCGTGATGTATTCTTGTAATTTAAACACTATATGTGTATCGTTACGTATTTTTGTAGTTTTTTAAAATTTAGATACTATTAGATTATTTTGAAACTTATGTAATTCGAAGACGAGCCCAAGAAGAGAAGGCCTATGACTATGGTGGATGAAGATCCATCAAGATGCTTAGTTCTTAGGATTAGGAGTCATACTTATTATTATGCTTATAAGTTTATTTTATGTTGGTTATGAATGTGCTAGAGTTCACTAATTCATAACAACATAATAAGCTTAGGTCCCCCAAATATTAAGGTTAGCTTTTTCAAATATAAAGTACTCATTGAGAATTTTGGGAGATAGGTTATGCCTCTGTAGGGTATTTTCATTAATTTTGGGAGATAAGGTGAAATTGAGAATTTTACAACTTAGTCTTGTAATCCTTAAAAAATCATCAAGTCTTTTGGATTTTGAAGCAAGAGATAGTTAAGCATGCGATGTTTACCAATCGAAACAAGAATTATAAGGGGTTATAATTAGCAAAAGAGTTAACTTACCTTGAGAATGTAACATTAAGAAAAGGCCTCCATCTGCTTAGTGTTGCATGTTAATAGGATCTTGCATTCACTTATTTAAATTGGGACATTAAAAATCGAATAGGTGACCAACCTAGAAATGAATGTTTTTTTAGGTTCTTTTATAAACATAAAATTGAAGTTTGCTTTTGTTTTCTGTCTGTAGATACTATGACTAATAACAAAAACTCCATTTTCAACATTCGTTCTTTTGTTGAAAAGGACATGTTGAATGGTCAAAACTTCATTAAAAAAGGAAAGGACCTTAAGACTTGTAGTGAGGTATGAGGGTCGAGAGGATGTCTTAGAAACCCCACTTCTTAGGATTACTAATGAGTCGCCTGAAGCAGACAAACCTAGTGCTAAGTAGGCTCATGATAGGTATGTACCAATAACTTGCCTAATTATAGCACCATGGAGTCGGACCTCCCAAAGATGTTCGAAACCAAGGATGCTTATACCATCATGCAAGAGCTGCGGGCCATGTTCCAGAAGGCCCGAGTTTAGCGGTATTAGACTAATAGGGAGATACTGGAATGTCACATGAAGCCGGGTCAAGCTGTTGGCCCCCATGTTTTTGCTATGATGGGTCTTTTTGAAAACATGGAACGACTTAGATTTTCTTATAGGGTAGAGTTGGGTACTGACATTATTCTCAATTCATTTCCTAACTTCAATTAGTTCATGATGACCTTCAACATGAATGATTCTAAAAAGACTTTGCAACAGCTGCATGGGTTTTTAGTCAGCAATGATGAGAGGAACATCGCCAAAGAACCAAAGAAAGAGGTTTTAATGGTTCAAAAGGGAAATGGCTTTAAGAAGAAATGGGCAGGAAAGAAGGACAAAGGCGACCAAGTTGCCATTGTTGCTGAAAAACCTAACCCAACTGCCAAGCCAAAGGTCACCGTGGAAACCAAGTGCTTCCATTATCACAAGATAGAACACTAGAAGAGGGACTGCCCTCTATAATTGGAGGAAAAGAAGTCGGGTGTTTCCACTTAAGGTATATTTGTATATAAATTAATTTGATATCTTTATGGGTATTGGATACCGGTTGTGGTTCTCACATAGTAAATGATTTGCAGGGACTAAAAAAAATTAGGAGGCTGGCAAAGGGCGAGGTAGAGCTTCGCGTTAGAAAATGGAGCACGGGTTACTGCATTTGCCGTACGAAGCTATAGTCTACATTTGCCATCTGGCTTAATTTTAGAACCCAATAATTGTTATTTTGTTCCTTCGATTACTAAGAACATAATTTCAGTTTTCGTTTTGGATGATGAAGGTTTTTGTTTTGAAATTAAAAACAAGTCTAGTTCATTTCCTACAATAACATTTTCTATGCTAGTGCTAAATTGATAAATGGCTTATATGTGCTTGATAGATCAATACATGTATATAACACTGATAGCAAGAAACAAAAATCAATTGATTCAAACCTAACCTACATTTGGCATTATCGAATGGGTTATATAAACAAAAAGCGCGTCCATAAGCTACAATAGGATGGCATTTTTCCATCATTTGATGTATGTGAATCATGCTTGATGGGGAAGATGGCAAATCATCGTTTACTAGAAAGGATGAAAAGGCCAACAATCTCTTGGGTCTCATATGTACAAATATTTGTGGTCATATGAGCACAAAGTTAAGGATAGGGTTTAACTACTTCATTACTTTCACTGGCGATTTGAGTAGAGATGAATATGTCTACTTAATGAAACATATATAAGTCATAATCTTTTAACAAATTCAAAGAGTTCTAAAATGAAGTACAAAATCAACTTGATAAGACAATAAAAGCACTGCAATCCGATAGTGGTGGCGAGTATTTGAGCCAAGAATTTGAGGATCATTTGAAGGATTGTGGAATTCTTTCACAATTGACTCCACCATGAGCATCGTAGTTAAATGGTATCTGAAAGGAGGAATCAGACCTTACTGGATATGGTTCGATCAATTATGAGTCTTGATCATCTTCCGGTTTCTTTTTGGGGATATGCTCTCGAAACAGTTGCACACACACTAAATAGGAGCCCGTCAAAGGCTGTAGAATGAGTTATGGAATGGAAAAACTCCAAACTTTTCTTTTCGAAACATCTAGGGATATGAGGTCTATGTAAAGCATTTACTATCAAACAAACTTGCACCCAAGTAAGATAAATGTCTCTTTGTGGGATACCGAAAAGAGACAAGGGGTTATTACTTCTATGACTGTCATGAAAACAAGGTGTTTGTTGCTCGTGATGGTGTCTTTCTTGAAAAGGAATTTATTTCTAGAATGACAAGTGGAAGTAAAATAATTCTCGAAGAAATATGAGATGCGCAACAACTAGACATGGTTCAAACAATGTCAGTGATGGCCTGACAAGATGAAAGTCAAGTTCAGGAGATGACGTATTCAACGTGTGAAACTCCTACCGTCCCACTTGAATCTAATTCAAGCGAAGATCTTCAAGAAGTTAAAGAGAACATTTCTGCTGATGCTTATGCCGCATATGTCAAGTAGACCAATGATTTCAAACAAGAGGTTTGTTGATTTCCTATTAATTGAAAACTCTAAAATTATGATTTTGGAGAATTCAGAACTTACTAACTACAAATAAGCTTTGACGAGCCTAGACTCTAAGAAATGGCTTGAGGCCATGAAATCCGAGTTAGACTCCATGTGTGAGAATAAAGTTTGGACCCTAGTCGACTTGCCTGATGGGGTTAACCCTATTGGATGCAAGTGGGTGTTCAAATTGAAAACAAGCAAGACTGGTTTTAAAAGGATTCACACAAATTCATGGTATAGACTATGATGAGACCTTTTATCCAGTACCAATGCTTAAGTCGATTAAGATGCTTTTAGCGATTGTTGCATTTTACGATTACGAAATTTGGCAGATGGATGTCAAAATCGCATTGCTGAATGGGTTCTTGAATGAGGATGTGTATATGACACAATATGAGGGTTTTGAGGATCCAGAAAATCCTAGAAGGGTTTGCAAGTTTCTGATATCCATTTGTGGATTGAAGTAGGCATCTCGGAGCTGGAATCTTCAATTTGATGAGGCAATCAAACAATTTTGTTTTCTTAAAAGCGAAGAAGAATCTGGTGTCTACAAAACTACTCATGGGAAATGGCATACCAATGCTTAAGTCAGTCAAGGAATGGTTGAAAAGTTATTTCTCCATGAAGGATCTTGGAGAGGTTGAGTACATACTAGGAATCAAAATCCATAAAGATATTTCTGGAAAACTAAGTCAAGAAACTTATAATGATAAAGTTCTTGCAAGGTTCAACATGGAAAACTCGAAGAGAGGATTCATTCCCATGTCACATGGCATATCGCTTAGCAAGAGTAAGTGCCTGACTAAGCCTGATGAGTTGAAGTGAATGAGTAGCATACCTTATGCTTTGGCTATAGGATCTATCATGTATGCCATGATAAGTACTCGACCAGATGTTGCATATGCCTTGAGCATGTGTAGTAGGTTCCAAGAAAATCCAAGAGAATTACACTAGACTACAGCTAAGAGCATCCTTAAGTACTTGAGGAGGACTAAAGGCGTACGGAGGAGGAAGTGAGTTGGTTGTTAAAGATTATACTAATTTGAGCTTCCAAACCGACAAAGATGATTACCGCTCTCAGTCAAGGTACATCTTTTATCTAAATGGCTGATCAATGAGCTGAAAGAGTTCAAAGCAAACATTGTAGCAGACTCTATGACGGAATCAAAATATTTAACAGTAGTTGAACCAGCTAAGGAAGCAGTTTGGATAAAGAAGTTATTGACAGATCTGGATATCATACCTAGTGATATGGAGGGGATTGAGTTTTTTTGTGATAACAATGGTGCTATTGCACAAGCAAAAGAACCGAGATCACATAACAAATCCAAACATGTAATGAGGAAATATCACCTTATTCGGGAGATCGTTGACCGGAAGGATGTCAGAATCTGCAAAGTTCACACGGATGGGAATGTAGCTGATCCACTCACTAAACCACTACCTCAACCCAAGCTACCTCAACCCAAGCATGAGTGTCACGCTAGGGCAATTAATAGGCTTGAAGCAAATATTAGAATGGCACTAGAGTGTACTATGTTTAGAGAAACTTGTTACAATGTAGAGACATGGTTTTGCTATTTTATGTTTATGAGAAATAATTTTGTCTTATTTAATTTTGGTTTGATATTAAATAAAATGTCTAAAATATAACTTGAATTCAATGATTTTGTCAAATATGTGATTTGATGAATGAAACACCATAAGTGAACAGAATTCATATAATATTAGAGTTCCTAATCTAAGTTATTAGATTGGACATAAATAATCACTAGTGGAAAAATGAAGAAGGGCTGCGCTAAAAAAGGCATGTAGGGCTGCGCTTTTTGACAGCAGCCCTTTCAGTAGCAGCCCTTCACTTTTTAAGTAGGGCTGCGCTAGAAAAAACGCAGCCCTTAAGCTAGAAGGGCTGCGCTAGTTAGGAAAAAGCGCAGCCCTTCTGGGCTAGAAGGGCTGCGCTTTTTCCTAACTAGCGCAGCCCTTCCTACCAAAAAAAAATAAAAAAAAAAAAAAAATTTTTTGTCATTTTTTACTCATAATCTCACATTTTCTGAAATTAAACAGAAGAGAAGAGAAACGAAACGAAAATACTAAACCCAAAACAATAAAAAGAATGAAACGAAAATGAAAAAAAGGAACAAAAACTAATATACAAAGAGAATATACAGAGAATACAAGAACATTAATCAAAACAAAGATGAAAATACAAGAAATTATATACAAAGAGAAGTATACAAGAACATTAATCAAAATAAACAAAGAGAAGTATACAAGAATAACATTAATCAAAATAAACAAAGAGAAGTATACAAGAACATTAATCAAAACAAAGAGAAGTATACAAGAACATTAATCAAAATATATAAACAAAGAGAAGTATACAAGAACATTATAGATCTGAAAATACAAGAACTACAACCTAATAATGTTTAAATACATAAAACAAAACCCAAATACATAATTTAAGAGAAAAAAAAATTTCGGAAAAACTTAAAATGGGTATTTGGAGGCTTAAACGAACTCGGATGGCTTAAAAAGCCTAAACTTCACAGCATAGCGATGAGTTTGACTCGTTGGCTCGTTCCGCTTCCGAAAAGGTATCACAATAGGCAATCGGACTCCGTCGCCATGTTTAGTGCAAATCATTTCAAGGTTTTTGTCGCAAATGTTTATGGAGTTTTGAGAGAGAAGAAGAGGATGAGAGAGAAGAGAGGATGAGAGAGAAGGAGGAAAGGAATAATGAGGGACGTGAGAGAGGAGAGAGAATGAGGATAATATATTTGACGAATCCCGCTCAATATTTCAAAGCCCGCGATTCGAAATTTCAAATTTTTTCAGAAGGCTGCGCTTTTTAAAAAAGCGCAGCCCTCACTGATAGGGCTACGCTTTTTAAATAAGCGCAGCCCTTCACTAGTAGGGCTGCGCTTTTACGAAAAGCGCAGCCCTTCCTGCGCAACCCTTTATGTTTTTTCCCCTAGTGAATTTATCAAAGGATTAGTATATTAAATTGATTGATATCGTTGTTTCATGGGCTATGGGAACATGGAGACGTTTATTCAATTATATGGGTATGTATAGTTGATACATGATTGACAGACCTACTTAGAAGTTTCTATAACTTCGTAATTATATTAGTGGATTTTTAATAAATGAGTGGAACACTACTTGGCTTAATGATTGGTATAACTTCGATGCTGTCGAACGTCATGCCGTAAAAGAGGACTATAAAAGCAACATTCAGGTTGTGCTAAATGTTGAGTGGGAGTTTTGGTTGCCACAAGATGGAAAAGTTTTCCTGTATGAGATAAATAGGTGTCTTGGCTCATTGGAGAGTGAGAATTAAAAAATGCATGGTCGTGCTCAAATGGATTATATGATGATCATTTGGTTGTTAATTCGAACTCATATTTCAAGCTAAGGATTTATTTAAAGACTAATATGGATGATATGGAGATATGGTCATACTATCAAATTATACATTGAGAGACTTAATCAATTTGAATATTGCACACTCGTCTTGGACAAGTGGGTGATTGAAGGAATTATGTCATCGACTCTAATGCATTGACTAAATATAACATGTATCAAATTTATGGGGATAATAAGTTCATTAAATTGGATCGTCTAACCCGGCTTGCTAGAGAATGCTATAGGACTTTGGGTTAGTAAATAATATACCCAAAACCCAAGTAAATAGATCCTACAAGGTCACACATAAATCAATTTGGATCAACAAAGGAAAGACCTAGAGCACATACTGCAGTCAGTTTTTTCTCAATATTTTCTCTCTCCTCTTTTCTCTCTCTTTCAAAGTGACGTGATATTAACTCCGAGAAAATAAAAGCACTTCTTCCTTCCAACTAGTACTGATAGAGTGTTGATCTGGATTTGTGGACAAAGTAGAGGAATCACAATTGCGGTTTTATCTCCAAATTTTGAGGAATTTTGTGAATACATCAAATATTAATTCTAAAACTATTATGTGATTCTTAATTATATATGCATGAGATCTTATTTTAATATTTATACATATGATTCATGAAATTCCCCGAATAATACTTATAGTACTACATGAATTTCATATTAAACTTTTGTAGTTATGTATCTTGGACTTGTTGTGTGATGTGTAGGTTTTATGAAACTCGTCAGGATTCTTTAAGCCTTTTAATATGAGATGTTAATTTCGTCTGTTTCAAAAAAAATTAGTCCGAGGATTGTTCGAATAATGGTTTGAAAAGTTGATCATTATTTTAAGTCTGGTTCAACCGTGTTATTAACATGGAGATTATATTTGTTTTATTGGATAGAGTAGGAAAGAAAAAGGGTTTAGGATGACACTAGGTGCCCATGTTAGCTACACTTGATACCCATGTATTACACTATCCAACTTTGGTTGAGCTCAAAAATTTCTTCTTCATATATTTCACATGTAAAAATATGACTTTTGTAAGAGCTATATACTTCTTGGATTAGTCTTTTCTAACCTCATCCATTATTATTTTTCTTAAAACTTTCATTATTAGCATACGATAGGGATTTATATATACCCATATATGTTTTATTATCGTGTACATTTTGTAAGCATTTTTATATTCTTCAAGAGTAAGATATAACCTTATCATATGTTCCCTTTTAATAGACATACTTACTTATCATATTAATCTTCATTATTTCTTATTTTCTGATTCCATCTTGGGTGTAGAATTGTATGACTTCATAACTTTAGCAATGCATGTTCTTTTATATGAGGTTCAGGAGCTACGTCACGAAATGAATCATCTAATGCATTTAAACACCTCCAACATGCTGAATCTGATATTCGAGGCAGTGATATATCAAGACATGACGATTCACATAAAATTCTTATTGGAATTTATTTATTCGCTTTTGTCTTAGCTTGAGCACTCGTATTTCTAACTAGTCCAACTCGTCAAGTACACGCCTATACTTAATCACACACCAAAATCACCACAAAATGTATATAACTACCCTGATAATTGTGTAGTTGCGCGAAAAGCCTGAAAATCCATTAAAGATTTAAGGTTGTCCATTGAAAATGTAAAAAGATTATTCTAAAATTAAGAAAAAGTCACTTAAAGTTAAGAATACTTATAAAACCCTGATATATTGATAGACTTTTACCAGTTTTTCATATTTTCTTTCTCTCTATGTAGCATATTTGTTTCGTGTTAAAAAGTCAATAAAAAAATAGGCATGCATGTTTAGTTGGAAAGTGGCAAAGAGAGGATAATCACGTCTTACAAAAGCTCATTTAGAATTAGTCGTCCTAGCGTTATTTTTTACTTTGCTTGGGCATGGGTGATCATGGGAGCTGGTCAACTATGTCATCCAAAGAATTGAAAGTGATAGGTGACCTATCCAATTAAAAGCACATCCATCATCTTGGGCATGTCTTATCGCACGCCTTTTAGTTGACTCAACCAACTATATACTGTGTTCACCTGGAGGGAAGACAAAACTACGTGTTGACAATATCACATATTTTCCATCGTATGCTTTTTCCTACTGCCTACAATTTTCAAAACCAATTGATCCAGAAAGATAAGTATCAGCCTGAATAAGTTTTACTCGAGGCTTAGCTTCTAAGTATAAAGTACTAATAGTGTCTTAGTTGGTAACTTCTTATAAAAAAGCAACACCAATTTCATTAATAGAAAGCCATATGATATCCAAATTGATATTAAAGAAAAACTAAAATAAAACCTAACTTGAAGAAAATAAAAGTCGTATACAATATAATCATATAACTATAATAATAATTAATCATATGACAATAATATCATAGCCCCTATTTGTATGCTGAATCATGCAGTTTTCTATTAGAGCCTCTATCATTATGACATATTTTTGAAAATGTATCTTTTTATTGGATCGTGTAGAAAGCATACGTACACTAAATATTAATTGTAAATTTGTATAACAAAACACCAATAAAATGCATTTGTGCAACAAATCATATAAAAATCTTTAAACTCACACAAGGTGAGACTAATAAATGAAACTATAGATACTCATTAGAGGAGACAAAGAACTCAATAATTGGTTAGAAAACATTTCAATAGAGAAGAACAAAGGATTATTAGTAACAAAAAATTGAAAAATAAGTGGACAAAAGTAGGAATTGGGCTTACCATTATCAAAGGAAAAATTGACAAGAAGAGGCCAAACTATTGGCCATCTTCTATAAACAGTCCAGACTATGGATAATCCATGAACAATCCAAACTATCACCTCCATTTTCCATAAACAGGCCAAGTGACCTGTTAACCTGTTGTAACAGGTAAAACATGTTTCTTTTTTTAATTTATCTTTTTTTTTGTTTTAATAACCTTTTTTAACTTAAAAAAAAACAAAAAAAACAAAAATTCAACCCAGCTGTCCAGCACCACTCCTTCTCCCCCCTCCCTTTCGTCCTCCTCCTCCTCCCTCTTCTCCTTAACCTTCAGTCCACCACCACCTCACAACCACAACCCCACCACAAAAACTACTGTAACAACCACGATTTTCATCCCCACACCCTTCCACACTGTCGCACCCACCCTACATCCATCGCCATTGCAGAACAAGCAACAGTCCCAAAACCCACCACCACAAAACTCTACCTTCAGGCCCGGAAACCGCTGCACCACCCTCGAAACTCAACCCTCATCCCCAACGAGCAACCCTGACGAAGAGAATGGAATGGAGAGAAGACGGGCGTGAAAGAGCGAGCATGAGAGGCACGAAAATCAGCATTGTTGTCATCGTCGCCGACGTTGGTGATTGTTGTTGGAGAGAGAGCACATGTGGATTGAGTGAGGGCACTGATGGCTGTCGTTGTGCGAAGGAGGAAGGATGGAGTGAGCGAGGGAACCAGTGGCGATCGTTTTGTGAAGAAGGAAGGATGAAGTGAGTGAGGGGGTGAAGAGGGATGGCCGGATGGAGTGAGAGAAGCGAAAGAGTAGTCGGCGGTGGGGGTGGTTGGTGTTTGTGGTGGGGATAGATCTTTGGGTTCGAACAACCGAACGCGTGGGGGGGGGGGGTGTTGTGGGTGGTGTTCTGGGTTGGGGACAGGAGGGGGTGGATTTGGGAAATAAAAAAAAATAAAGGGAAAACAAAAATAAAAGTTGTAAAAGTCATGTGCAAGTCACGTGTGTAATGGGTTTAACCTGATACACTAGGTTATCAGGTCACCAGGACCGTTTTTGGCAAAGTCATGCAATAGTTGGGTCCAACTAAAAATAATTAAAAGTTGGGACTGATTAAAGAAGATGTCCAATAGTTGGGACTGTTTTTATCAATTTTTCCATTATCAAAAGGTTGGTAGCAGTCCCAAGCTAATCAAAGAAAGACAAGGGTTTTAAGAAAGGAAAAGAAGGAGAGAGAGAGAGAGACACCTAGATAGGATTTTGTATTTAGTTGCATTATAAGCAGTGATTAAATTCCCTCCATATAATCGGTTACTAATATAATATGTACTCTAACTGTTTTTCTTATGCATTATAATTTTTCCCTGATTTACTTGTTTTTTTTTTTTTTACTTTGGCCATATTTTCTACAGCGAATAAATTTATTATTATTATACAAAATATTGTTAAATTTGTATTGGTGTATATTATCAAAATATCCTTACTTTTAGCAATGGATAATTAGAGATATTGATGGTCAATTGTACCCTGACAAGTTATGAAAAAGCATCCATTTATATATTATATATATTACATAGTACTTATATATTTTTTTTACATGTGTATAATGCTAGCCTCCCAAATTTGTAGAATCTTTAGTGCCTATATGATAGGTTTATCCACCATCTTTGTCTCTGTGATATACTCCTCTCTATCACAATTACTTTTTCTTTGATTTTACTCTCCTCTCTACCTTTTGCACTGGTTTCATAGTTTATGTGCAACAAAAATGTCCCAATCAAAGAAAATGCGAGAAGAGAATATACATATACACTACATAAATTCTAATAAATTATGCAGCCAATAATTGTGAGGCAAAAGATGGAGTTTAAAATACCACCACATTGAATATTGCACTAGTCCTATAAAGTCCCATATAATTAAACCCATCAAAAAGAAATGTCCCATATAATTTTTTTTTGACAAAGTCCCATATAATTAAACATATATACTTTACTCTAAAAAGTCATGCTTGAAATTTCACGGAAAGAACATTCATGATTATACCTAAAACGAGCCGGTATTTCTTAGGAACTTCCTCTTTTAATTATATAATGCTAACATGTCTCCCTCAAAAGAAATCTTGAAAATGTCATCCTCTTTGCCTTTTTATTGTATAATTAACAAAAAAGAACCATTTTGACCAAGTTTTATGCATGCTTAACTGTTACCAACCTAACTAACTAAATACTAGGACTTCGGCTACCCAAGTGACATACAAGTAACCAAGTCAATACACGGCTCCAACGTCACAAAACCATAATATATATTCTTCCATTCAAGATAATCTTCTAACATTCTTCTACTAAAGATCTACATTCAAAAAATAGAGCACCTCAATACTACAATGGCTCGCCCATTCCCCTACCCTATAACACACCATATCCAATCCCTTCCCTTATCCATCGGCATCTTCATGTCGATTTTCGCTCTCGTTGCTCTTTGTGCAAGACGCGGCAGTAGATCACCACGGTGTAGGTACGATAACGATGCATACGAGCAAGAGGCCGCCGCGACAAAGAGAAACACAACTTCTTCTCCCATGAATCACAAGACGCCGCCAAGATCACCCTTGGCTAACCCTAGAAAGTTATTGTCAAACATAAGCAATAACATGAAACCTTATAGTAAAAAAAATGGAGATGATCATATAATTAAGGAAAATGATGTTGTGGTTGTTGACCAAAGGGAAGGCTTTGGAGAAGGTGGTTTATGGCAAAAAGAGATTTTAATGGGAGAAAAATGTCAGCCACTTGAATTTTCAGGGGTGATATACTATGATAATTATGGTAATAAAGTCTCTCAACCTCCAAGGTCCCCTAGAGCTACTGCTGTTAGCTTCCAAGGGAGCATGCCTTTTCCTGTTTCAAGTCGTTCAAGTTCAGATATTAATTAGATAGAATAACGACGAAAAAAAAGGTTCTTTTTTGTTTTATATATGTACAAATCATTAATGTGAATTTCCTCAAAGTTTGATACATAGATGAGGTGAAAAACATAAATGTTACAAATTTTTCCGAGACATGTAGATTGAATGATAATTATAGATTAGTTATAATCGTGTATAATACCGTTTTGTATGGTAAATAAAGAGACGATAACAACAACAAAATATGTTAAGAATTTGCCTTACTTTTTTAAGGCAAAACTTAATTAAGTACTTATCTTCAGTTTGATATATTTCTGATTGACTGGGGAGACTTTACATTCTGCTACTTTTTGGTATTGGTGGGTAGCTAATGTTCATCATATATTTTTTTGATAAGGAAACTTTAATTTTGGGGCCAACCTAAAGCTAATGTTCATCATATGTTATAACGAGTAACTCATGTTATCCCAAGTGAAGCTTCCAGGCCGGTGAGTTCTTCTTTCTTTTTTTTTTTCTTTTTTTTTTATAAATAAATTAGTGTTGATTTTCCCTTTTGACTTTTCTATGGGTATTGGATTAACATAAACTGGAATTTAGTCTTTGATGGGCCAATTGCCATATTAAATTTAGCCACTTTATAAAATATATGCTTTGTTTGGTAAATAGAGGTTTTATACTCATATCAGAGGATTCGACTAGTCAATCCTCTAATTTGAGCGTTTGGTAAAGAGATGATTCAATTAGCTGATTGTGCTCAAAAAAACTCCTTTTGAAAAAGATAGGGGATGACCTTTTTGACATTGGAGATTTGGGATTAAGTAGGCCAATTACATTTATGTCATAAATTTGTTGAAAATTACAATAATAAATAATAAAAGTACAACAACAGATTATGCACATGTCCTTATTAATCATTTTTACACAATTACGTAACAATTAGCTATCAGCTACTTAACAAACACTTTTATACAAGCCGCTAATATAATCAGTTAGTCACATCATGTAACAGCTCAAATTCTCCTGAACGCCTTATAAAGGATTAATCACCGCGAAAGAGACTTTAGTCGAGATTACCCAGGCTATTACCATCACAGTCACTGAACTACATCAGAGAGTGTGGAACTCGATTCCCAAATTTATTCAATTCAAATTAACTATTACAACAACGCCTAATTCTCAGACTTTATCTTTATTAATTTCTATAGAAAATCCGGCAGAGTTTCCTTTAAAAATAGGACAACCCTAAAACGAAAAATAATTTAAACCTGTTTATAATATCGTCAAATATTTTCAACTCCAAAAACAAAACAGTCTCAATGCTTTCGCGGAGCAACAACCAATGAAGAATCAGGAGCACTATCGATTCTTTAATTTAGAAATAGCATATAAATAACTAATAGAAAATCGAGCGTCCTCGCCTCAAAAACAATACAACACAAGTAGTCTTCCAACATATAGCGGCTTCAACTTACAAAAGATTAACTCACGGCTTCAACCTGAAATATTTAGGGAAACTGCCACCCACCAAGTGACAGGCCACATAAATGACAACACAACATACACACATACATCAGCAAAGCTGAGTACTTAACTCGTAAATAAGCTTAACACATGCTTTGGTGGCTTTTACTTGAAAACGATTCAATTGTCAATATAATCACAACAATCACACTGTGATACTAGTGTATAGCATTAGTCCTCTCAGACACATACATGAGATACCTTTGTTTAGTTAATCTTCTCATAGTCCACTATCGTTCTTACAAGCATAACAAGGCGATTCCCACGGAATCACAACAGAGACATATTTTATATATTTATTTAGTTACCTTTCAACGTATCACGAATCTAAGTTGTTTACCATATAAGGTATATATACATAACATGATCTATTTCCTTTAATCGATTTCTAAACAGAAACCCAAACTTATGTTGTCATACGCTATCAATCATTTCTTACACTTCCTCCGTTTCGTTTTAAATGCAACAAACGAATATTTTATATCTCACAAATAATATCCATTTGTTGCATTTGAAACGAAACAGAGGAAGTATTATTATAAATAACACCTTATCACGCAATAAATAGCATAACAACTTTCACTATACTGATTCTTTATTGGAAATCCAATAACAAGATACGATTTCCTTATCTGGAATCCAACATTAGTAGAACTTACCATGATATGCTTCCTTATCAAGAAACCAATATCAATATTCATATTCAAATACTAAACAAACATTCATTACTTACCTGATATGATTCCTTATCGGGAATCCAATATCGAAACAACTTACCACAATATGATTCCGTATAGGGAATCCAATACCGAAACAAATTACCATGATACGATTCGTTATCGAGAATCCAATATCAAAATAACTTCCATACTTTAAAATAACAATCTCTTTAACCAAGGGGAAAGAGAACGCGACGGAGGCCGGAGACAAAGCTTACACTCCGACAATGGGGGTCATCACCCAACCATTCGCTTTACTTTTGGCCAATAACAGCGACTAGTTCGGAGTAGATTTTTTCGTCGATTTGATCAGCCATCAATAGGTTTCACTAGGGGAAAAAAGCAGAAGGGCTGCGCAAGTAGGGCTGCGCTTTTTAAAAAAGCGCAGCCCTTCACCTAGAGAAGGGCTGCACTTTTTTAAAAGGCGCAGCCCTTCTCTAGGTAGGGCTGCGCTTTTTTGAAACTAGCGCAGCCCTACTAGCTGTGTTGTTTTTTTTTCGATATGTTCTACGCGCGCCCTATACTCCTTCCCACTTTCCCTCTTTCTTTCACCCTTCAACATTTTCGTGCGAAAAACCGACACTCCACCACCTTGCCCACCTCACCTTGCGAGCCCTAATTCGACACTCCACCACCTTGCCCACCTCACCTGCGCCACCAACAATTCTCCACCAACAATTCTCCACCACCCCGACCACCTGCGCCACCAACAATTCGCCACATTGCCACCTCACCTGCGCCACGACCTTGTGCCACCAACACTGCTGCGCCACGACCTTGCGCCACCAACACTGTTGCGCCACGACCAACACTGCTGCGCCACGACCACCACTGCTGCGCCACCAACACTGCTGCCCACCACCAACCTTGCGCACCACACCTTGCGCCACGACCTTGCGCCACCCACCCTTCTCTTCTTTTCTCTTCTCTTCTCTTCTCTTCTCTTCTCTTCTCTTCTCTTCTTCTCTTCTCCACCATTTGAGTGGTTAATTAGGTATGAATTAATTTTGTTTTTAAGTTTCTTTTGTTTTTTTAATTTATTGAATTAAATGATTAATGTGCAATGTGGATTTTGTTAATGCTAGGAAGAAGAGGCTTAGGAAGGCACATTAAAGGTCCAACTATCTCTTCTCTCCTCATTGCTCGTCGTTGGTGATAAGAGGTGTAATATCCCAAATTTTTGTAACTATTTTATAAAACTTATTTTGTTATAAGAAGAGTTTATAAATATAAAATTCTGAAAAATAAAGTAAAATCATAATAAATCGGATTTTTATGAAACTGTTTTTATTTATTAAATCAGATTTTGTTTTATCTTTTAAAAAAAATAAATAATTTTCGAAATCAGAATTTTATCTTTTTAAAATCAGAGTTTTTCGTTCAAAGAGAAAGATAGAGAGAAAAGAAAATTTTGAAATATTTTAAATACTTATCTTTTAGTGAAACCCTAGATTTACATACATATATATATCCCCAAACACCCAAAAAAATTCTCACGTAATTCACTTTTTTCATCTCTTTGGTAAGTTCTAAATTTCAGATCTAAAATCACCATTGTTGTGTTTCGAAGGTTTCAACAGAAAAAAAAAGATCTTTTAAAACCCGGCGACTTGGCCGGAGTCCCGCGTTGATCTTCTTCTTTCTTCTTTCCTTTCTTCCTCCTGCTTCTCGCTGATGCGTGCTGCGTGCACCAGTTCTTTAAAAATTTGTTTGTCAAGTTTTAAAAGTTTTTAATACAAAAAAAGAGAGAAAAAGAAAAAGGAATTACATGTGCAGCAAAGTCCACGAGAGATTCGTGACTTACTGTAACATGAAAGTTGAAAAAAAATTTCAAGAAAAAATTTCCTTTCAATCTGTGACGATGCTGTCACGTTTTTTTTTTCAAGTAAAAGCTTTTTAATTTTTTTTCTTTTCAACCTTGGTTATTTAACTTTGTCAACTATTAAGTATTAACCTTGTAAGCTTTGATTAATTTTTCTTTCGGGATATTATATCAAGTGACTAACTTTAGGTAATATTATTTGTTGTAGATGGAAATTTCGTAGGAGGCGAATTTTAGTTGATATTGCTATACTTGGGAAGCGTTTGAGGTAATTCACAAAGTCCATCAACAACTAGAATCCCGTTAGGAATTGTATGTGCTATGTGTAATACATGTGATTATATGATTTTATGTTTATATTAAATGTATATATGTGGCATAAATAGTATTAGTATGTGTTATGACTAAAATTATTATTATTATATTTATAGTACCTATTATTCCTACGTATAATACATATGTATCTAGAACTGTTTTATTATTACTTTTGGAATGTAGTGTACTTATGTAATCACCATGTTTAAGAAATTATATTAACGTTGGTAATGTAACTTAATGGGTAAAACTAGTGTGTTAATGATGTTTCGAACGTTATAAGTTGATATATACTGTGACTCTATGAGACTCTAATAATGGACGTACTGGTTACTATAAATTATGGACGTTATTATTATTATAATTTTATTAAGTGGCTAAGTTGTGAAAATATTATTTGAACTAAAGACGTTCTTGTTAATGTTAATGTGATATTTGATGTGCCATAACTATTAAAATATATTAACCACGTAAAGTGGAAATAATATTGAGGGAATTATCCTGTGGACTTGGATCCTCCATAGGTGATGAACATTACTTGATTTTTATTCTGTTACAACTCTTTATTGTCTTCCTCCTAATACTATTGGTGCGCATTGCGGATACCCATTAGATTACTGAGGGGTGTGCACACTAGGGAAGTTCTGCAAAACGATATTGGCCATTACTCTTAATTATCTGGGTGACGACCCATGTTGAAGTAGGTGGTTACTGGGATTAGTCCCGGCATACTGACGTTCAATTCCCTTCTAATAAATAAAATTGTTGTGTATGACTCATATAAACTTGAATAATTGAAATGGTTAATCATATTATATACTTGTCTGTATTATGTTATACTTGTCTGCATTGTATTATATTTGTATGTATGTTATAAAAATTATTTTTAAAATATAACTATTATTATTATTATTTTACGGGATGGAGTTGTAATTACTTAGCTTTCGCTAATTTTTGTGTTTTTGTTTTCTTTGTCCTGTTCCATATTTATTTTGTGCAGGTTGGTGAAAGGGACTACGTTGCCGGAATGAGTGAATTTATAGTTTTAAGTTCACCTAGTTTAATAACAGTACTGTCATTTGAGATTGTTTAGTTTTGGTTTGGTTTAAATTAGACAACTTAGTTTGGTTATTTTGATACTTTGGTTTGTGAGTTAAATTTTTATTTCTAATAATTAGCCTTGCATTCATTTTGAACAATAGATGCGGCGGTAACACCCTAAAGGTTTGGTCGGATAGTTTAATGAAAAGAGGATGTTTTATAAAACTTGAAACCAAAGTTTTGGGGTGTTACAAATTGGTATTCAGAGCTTAGGTTATAATAAAATAAATATAAATTAGGAGTTAATAAAATTTGATAAATAATTACGAGTCTAAGGTTAAATAATATAGGTATTAATAAACATTAAAATAAATTGTGAGAGTGGGATCGAAAAGGGTTTATGTGCCTTAATGTGAAAACACTTATTTCAAATGCTTGTTAATTGTTTCTTTTCGTTCTTGTATGTTTAGATGTTGTAACTACAAGAAAATGTTGTGTTCGGATGACCGTTTAACCATGAAATTTAGAAATTTATATTTTTTTAATAAGGTTTGTATACTAAGTTCTTTAGTAGTAGTAGGAATTTTTCTAAGTTCCTATATATGTGTTTTATTAGGAATTTTATTACTTGACTATTTTATTTTGAGTTAAGAAGAGTTTAAGTTCTTGTTATAATTGTTGTTTACTTGTCAAATTTGATGGAAGCATGCAAAGGTTGTCTTGAAATGTTATGATGAAATATATTTTGTTGAGGCATGTAATTTTCTTATGATGAAAGTTGTATTGAGTAAATAAAACGATGTGCTAGACCATGTATGGGTGAATAGGTGTAGTAATACCAATGCTGATTGCAGGAATTGTATGCAAACCTATCAAGTATACACTAGATCTCATAGGAGGACTTTTGAACAAATGGCTGAAACCCCTGAACAACTCCTTGAGAGACTGAGATCTCTTGAACAACTTTCGCAACGTATGGGTTTAGTGTTACAAAACCAATTAGGGAATAATGGTGGAGAGGCCCACAAGCTACTATGGCAAAGAATTAGCAACCCTTAAACCTCCAATCTTTGTAGGAAAGGAAGACCCCTTACTCTTAGAGAACTGGCTAAGAGACTTTGATAAGTTATTCACTGCTACTGGGACACCTGAACCTCAAAAAGTAGACCAAGCTACCTTTTATTTGAGGGAGGATGCAGACACTTGGTGGGAGAGTCAAGGACCTATGTTAGAGCTCTAGAAAACTTTAATTGGAATGCTTTTAAGGTTGCTATTAAGGATAGATTTTTCCCTGAACATATTAGGAGGCAGAAATACAATGAGTTCACTAGATTTAATCAGGGAGGTACTATGTCTGTGCAAGAGTATGCCCAAAAGTTCAATGAGTTAGCTAGATTTTGCCCTAATGTTGTGCCAGATGAGAGAGCTAAGGCTCAAAAGTTTGAGGATGGTTTAGCATTTAGAATTCAGACCAGACTTGGTGTAACACCCCAAATTTCTCTCTTTAGGAAAACTTATTTTAATATAAAACTCCTTGAGAAACTTGAGAGTATTACCGCCACGTGATAACGTTAAAGGCTTTAATAATAACTACTAACTGAACTTTAAACTAATGCAGCGGAATAACTGAACTAACTCTCTTTATAAATATAAACTTTATTGTACAATTATATAACAATGGAAATAAAGACATAAAATAACAACTCCTTGACTAATTATGATTCCTCACTAGCTCCCCCATATGAAGTATGCATCAACCTGTAAATCTGCTCACCAAAAGGGTCATCACAGGGACAAAGCCATAAAACAAAAAAAAACAAAATGCGTGTCAGTAAAAATACTGAGTACATGTATATGCGGAAATTTAAATACTTTACTAAATATTCAAAATACTCATATAAACCTTCCTTGGATACTTGAAATAATTTGTATAAACTCCTTGGATACTTGTATAATATAAAGTATATAACCTTGATAAAAATCCTTTTTCCTTGCCTAGGTACCTTGCCTAAAGTGTGCACACCCCCAAGTTTAGTATTCCTTACTGAGTCTATTACGAGGGGAACTACCTTGTCCACATGACTTATACAAAAAGTACATGGGTAAATAATATAATAGCTACCGTTCTTGCTAATAAATAACAAGCCGTGGCCTCTTTATAAATGTGATCATAAAAGACATATAACTAAGAAAAATCTTTCAGAAATAATCCTCCTTTATAAGAATAGTAATTCTTTTAAAACGTTAGCCATATAAAGGCATATAAAATATATAACTTGTTCATGAAATAATCTTGAAAGACATCTATAGTAATACTATTAGAAATAGCTATGATAATAATGCTAAAAAAAAATAACAAAACTAAGAAACATCGTATTATCCATTGAGCATAATGCATTGCGAACCTTAAAAATAATGACTATGCTAATAAGACTATGATAATCCACTTTCCTACAACTTGACGCATACATATAATTCACCGAATCAGTAGCTTAGCAATTCAAGCAATAAGACAAAAGGAAAGTGTGATATGAAAGAAGTGTTCAATTACTGCCGAAACGTAGTTCAACATATATCTCATTATGTTTTACCGATTGAAAGTAAATTTAATGTTAGACTATTCATAAATTTAACATACTCATGTAAACTCATAATAAAAACTGATAAAGTTCATAATAAAACTTATAAGATATGTATTTTAATCTAAAATAATAACTCTAAAAACATGATACTACATATGCAGAACAATATTAAAGATCTACAAATACACGCACCTTGAAAATAAATAAGTACTAGGAAGAAAGAGAAAGGTAGGCTAAGAGGGAGAGAAAGTTTAAACTTGAGAAAATAGATTTATTTCTCAAATTTGGTGTGAAGAATATGATGGGTGGAGACCCCTATTTATACTAGTTGGAAAAGTAGAATTGGAATAGGATTAGGAAACTAAAAGATAGATTTAGGGAAAAAGATAAACTAATCTAGTTAAGATATAACTAATATTTACACTTATCCAACTAAAATTAGAAAAAGATATAAATTATCCCATATACATAATTATCTAAGATAAAATAACTAAGATAAGAAAAATAACAAAAGTAACCAAAATTAGTCCACATAACCGCATGAGTGTTATGATGCGGCGGAACTTTTTATTTTCTTTTTATAAAATCTTTTTTTTTCTACCCTTCTTTAAATCCCCTTTTTTTTGTAAATCTTTTCTTTTCTAAACCTTTTTAGATTTCTTTAAAACATTTTTAAAATTTTGTTACCAAAGTACTTGGGTTTTAAAACGAGTAAACTTAGACCCAATATTTATTTGGGCTACATTTATTTATAAATACTCAAAATCTTTTATAAAAGCCTTTTAAATAAATAATAAGCCTTTTTAGTAAATAAAACCTTTTTCAAAAACTAAAACTTTTATAAAAATATAAATAATAAGTTACTAAAAATACGGAGTATTACAGACTACCCCCCTTAAAAGAAGTTTCGTCCTCGAAACTTGAAACAAGCAAGTAAGAAGTAAAGCATGTAATTCACATATACCACAAACTCTCTATAAAAAAAATAAGTTGGCTCACATAATAACTCATAAAATAAGTCAAAAGTAGGTCAAAAATAGTATTTTAAGTTAAAAGCGCGAAACTCTATCGTATTCTACCCCTCTTAAAAGGAGTTACGCCCCGTAACTCGCTAAGGCTAAAACTTGACTTAAAATTATTTACCAACTTTGTAATACAAAAACAATACAAAAATTGTTGTTGGAAATGTAATAATAAAATCACTTGAGAGACAACACTTTCAAAAATAACTTTCAAACTTTAAAAAGAATAGCCTCTATTTCAAGGTATTAATAATATAAATAAATGCCTTCAATAATAAATCAACATAATAAAGAAAGTACTTGAATAAGTATAAAAGGGTATAGTTTATGACAAACTGAAAATTTTCTAAAACTTGAGTACGAAAATTTTCCAAATTCTTGAAATAATAACTAATTACATACTGATACTAAAGACAAGTTTTGTAGGAAAACTATTTGAGAAAATACTAATATATTATCAAAATGCTATAATATAGTGAAAACAAAAGAACTTTATAAAACCTTCTCTTTAGCTACTCAAAAATACAATATTCAAACAACTTTTTCCTTGCTTTCTCCTCAAAATTTAATGAGCTTCACATAACTCATGATGGTTTCACAATAAATATCATATAAAAATTTACCCTTTATCCTACTTTATTACAAATCAAAGTCAAATCAATTCATCATTATTCACAAGCAAAACTTGTTAGTATATATACTAACACAACATATAATTGAAGAAAAAAAAAGGCTTCCTTACTTAGGTCCTCAAAACTAAAACTCCTCAAAATCTATCTTCAAATTTTTCTTAAAGTACCATAATTAATATTTTCTCCAAAATAGACAGTACTCAACTATAACTTGAGATAGTAAATAAGCAATCTTTTCCTGAAAATTCATACATCTTCATTAACTCCTTCATATAATACAAACTCAATGCTTAAATCCATATAAAGATACGACTATTCTTTCCAAAATCAATTACCTTAATTGACTAATTCCTTCCCTTTTTCTCCTTTATTAATCTCCAGATTTTCCCAAAATAATATATTAAGTGATATACCCAATCCCTATAATCACTCTATCTTTCATATTGCCAAAACAACAATTATACGCTATCGTTCAAGCAAAAGTTTAAGACTACTCCCAAAAATAATACTCCTCTTGACACTCAATAATCTCCATAATCAACGTAGAATACATTTGGAGAATTCTAGTATCTTACTTCACCTTTAAGACAAAAATGATCTAAAGGAACCTGCTAAAGCTTTAATTATGGTCTTACTTCACACTTTCTTTGCTTAACTATAACACGATAAAAATATTTGCGATTCAGTATAGGGGAAAATTCCTTAATTAAATCCAGCTTCAAATATGGTACCTCGTATACCTGTAAGGTCCTCATAATATTCCTTATTTTGTCACCTTTCAAAGGTTATCTCTATATCATTGCTAAGATGGTGTTGACTATATCCATATAAACAAAATATATAATCATCTAGATCTTGATAATTCCTCCAAGCTAGTATAAACCATTGACCTCCTACTTGTTTCCACAAATTATGAAATTTCTCTTCCTTACTCATGTCACTAAACATTAAAGATCATCCAACTACATAAAACTTCAAAGGACTAGTTTCACAATTCTTAGCACATAACATAATGTATTGCCTTCTTCACTCCTACAAAACAAATAACTACTAAACTTCTTTCCTTCAAAGGAATAAACTAGAATAATCTTCACCTTTAATGGATCTCAAATAGTCAACTTGGCTTACTTTGAACTCATAGGTTCTACTACATAAATAATAACAAATAAACATATTGATGCTTTATACAATATATATAAATCACTTTGCATGAATTGGATCACATGCATACATGTCACATAAGACAGAAAAAAAAAAAAAAAAAAAAAAAAAAACCAAGTTCAATCTCATAGAAAATATACATGAAAAAAAAAAAAAAAAAAAAAAAAAAATATTGTAAGAGATAGTAATCTCACAACTTGCAAGTAACTTTTCTTAATAATATGTCATGAAAGACAGAATAATAACTCAATTCTCATAATAAGCAATAAACTCTTTCTTTTGCTTATGAAAAATACGAAGATTCTTCATATTAACTTGACAATAAGTCAAACTTCCTTAAAATATGTTCAAAATAATCATTACAAATAGAAAGATAAATGCTAAACAGTTCTTTAAGAAAAATCAATACTTTATAAAAAAAAATTCATCTTTGTAATTCGAATAATTATATATAGATTTATAAGATAAATACGGATTGCATGTTGACATAATAGTCAAAATAAAAATAACATTTGAACTATAATTTGAAATGAATCAAAAAAATATTTCAAATTCCTAAAAAAAAATGTTTGATATTCTTGAAAAATAAAAAAAAATACATATATATGTATATGACCAAAATAGTTGTTTATTTGAGTACTAGGCTTAGTGTATGAATAATTAGTCGAGTGAGTTCCCAGGAAAGAGAGGTGCGGCACAAACGGCCAACTAAGTACCAAGTCTTTCCTTAGCCAGAACTTTCCTCGGAAAAATAAATCCACATACTTATTCCGTTCGTCAAAATATAAATCAGAAAATATCTATACTTGAAAATATAAGTATTTGCTTAAAAAGAAAGAAGTATTTTTTTTTCACATAATATAAAATGTCAAAAAAAAAATGCAAATAGAATACTTTGTAACACCCCCAAATTTCTCTCTTTTGGAAAACTTATTTTAATATAAAACTCTTGGAAACTTGAGATATTACTGCCACGTGATAACGTTAAAGGCTTTAATAATAACTACTAACTGAACTTTAAACTAATGAGCGGAATAACTGAACTAACTTCTCTTTATAAATATAAACTTTATTGTACAATTATATAACAATGGAAATAAAGACAATAAAATAACAACTCCTTGACTAATTATGATTCCTCACTAGCTCCCCTATGAAGTATGCATCAACCTGTAAATCTGCTCACCAAAAGGGTCATCACAGGGACAAAGCCATAAAACAAAACAAAACAAATTGCGTGTCAGTAAAAATACTGAGTACATGTATATCGCGACGCTTATTGCTCGACGCCACAGTATAAGCGTTGGGCGGGGTAAAAAGTTTGCGCCTCACCTCAACGCCTAAAAGCGTCGACAACTTTGACAACGCATTTTCGCGTCCATAAATCACGTGTGCAGCACGTGGACTTCGTTTTCCATTAAAACCGCACATCATCACTTCCTATAACTCCCACTCGATCCACGTCTAACACCAAACCCTAGCGTCTCCCAATTCACTCACTGGCGATCGTCTCCTAATTCACTCAAATTCATCAACGCTGATTCTTCTCAATTCACTCACCGAGTCACCGGCATGTGAATTCATCAGGTAATTTTGTCGTCTCTCTATGTAATCCTTGTCCTTTTTTTTTTCTGCATCTTCAACTTTCCATTGAATTCTTGATCTCTTACCTCTCATCAGTCTTGAACCAACTGCAAGAAATCTATTAGATTTCAATATCGTCTTCAGTAGGCCAAGGATTGTTGCGAATCGTCTTCCTTAGGCTAAGGATTGTTTCGAATCAACCGAAATCTAGGTTTGTTGCGAATTATCGTATTTTTTTCTTGAATTGTAAGATTTCAATCTGAATTTAGGAAATCGTCTCTGAATTCTTTGTCCTCAACCTTCATATCAATTAGTGGATGGCTCAAATCACCCGTTGTTTTTTTTTACAGTGTGATGATGGGAAGCTTGCCAAGATTTGACATGTACGGGAATGAATTTGGGCTCGGAAAAGCAGTTGCTCTTCGTAGTGGGTACGCGAATAAATTTGTAGGAAAGGTGACTTCTTATGAAGGCTACGAGGGTGGAGGAAGTGTGGATTTGGAGATATGTTTACCTCCTGACTCAATGAAAGCTCTTGAATCAGATGAGGAATTTATGAATGCTGTTTGCCTATCTCATTACCAAATACTATAGAATATAGATTAAGGCACAACTGAAGGCCTTGTTCAGAGAAAGAAAAAAAGAGAAAGGTGAAGCATCAAAATCTTTGCTGAGATTAAATAAAACCAACTTTCGTATGTTAATTGTAATTTTCATATGTTTGACTGATCTGATTATCATCTTGTATTCTGATGTATTAACATCTTGGAAGAATAAGGAGCTTTATGTTGTGTTTTCATGTGATCAATCTGATCATCATATAGAATACATAATCAATTATCGTATTAGTAGTGGACAGTTGAAACCAAAGGCCCTCTACCCTGCCCCAATTCTTTTCAGCGCTTGATAATATATGGGTCGTTTACTTGATCATGAAGAAGGAAAGAAAGAAAATTGTTAACCCAGTATAATATATGTTTGTATTTTTTTTTAGTGTGGCAGTACATTATGAGGATATATGCTCTGGCTGAAACGGGTGAAATCTTTGATAGTACACATGAAGGCAATACTACTATCTCATTTGAGATTGGGAAGGCATGATGATCAAGGCATGGGATGTTGCTGTCAAAACTATTGAGGGTTTGGCTTCTGATTGCTTCTTTCTGAGCCCCGGCCCATACTACCAGTTCCCAAGCAGTATTGTCAAATTTAATGTCATTACGTGGTTTTTTCAGGTTGGGGAAATAGCTAAGATTACTTGCAAGCCGGAGTATGCATACGAAACTGTAGATTCTTCCCCAGATATTCCTCCAAAGTATGTCAATACTCTTTTGAACTTTACTGTTTCCAATCAAATTTATATTGCTTTTGTTGTTGATTAACTTGTAATGCTGATCCCTTCGTTATTGAAATTCAACCAGTGTTTTAACTCTAATCATCTTAATCCACCTCGTAATATTTGACAAAAGAAAATTGCCAAAAGGCTGTTTAGACTTTAAGTACGTCATTTTCCACTTGGTGCCTAGGTGATGTTGCTTATTACCTTGATGCTCTTGTTCGAAACTGGTTAGTATATGCTAATTACCTAGTATATTTTAGCCTTGTTATATCATCGCTCTTTAATCTGATTTTGGATTATAAGTTAGTTCATCTTAGAGTGTGCAGATTACACAACAAACTAATCAATCAAACATGAAAAAATTAAATCCAGCAGCAACTTGTATAGTTAGGATCATTCATATAATTGAAACTTTTTTAGCTTGTGTATTCATTACATTTCTTTTTGAGATAGTAGAATGGTGAAAGTTCTATTTTTTTATAACTAAACTATAGAGAAAATATTTAGTTGTTTATGAATAATAAATTACGTATCTTAAAATGCTCGTGATCAAGGTTTTTATAGATATCAATTGACTTTTGTGTTATATGTACTTATTACGTTTTTGGTTTTCTTCAAGATTATCCAAGATGGCGAAGGTGCAACAAGAAAACAAAGGACACCAGTAAATCGAGCTTCAAATTAGCATCATACATATCTAACTACATGCTCGTTAGCTTTTATAGGTTTTAGTTTTCTTGGCTTAGTGAGTAGATACAGTATACTTATGATTGGTGATGTTTTTGACAAATTGAATTTATTAGGATTTTGGCTTGGTTAACATTATGTATATAATATGATTTATATGAGTAGTGATTTCAACTATACTATTGTACATAATTTAAGTTATCAAGGTATAATTGTTTTTATTTAATCTTCAAGTTTCGTTGTTGGTTTTATCCTAAAGTAAATGTGTGTGTATGTATATAGATTTGTTAAATTGGGAAAATAGTAGAAAGAGACTAAAAAAATTGAAACGCTTTTTTGTGTCAAGAAATTTTGCCAAACAAATATTTAATTTTGAAGCCAACTTTTCTTTACATGACACCAAAAAGCGTCCAGAATTTAGACGTGGTAAGGTTGTAGGTCATTGCTAATGGAGACGCTTTTACGCGTTGAGAAATTTAGGGACTATGTTAGGCGTCGAGAATGGCGACGCTTTTACGTGTTGTGAATTACCTACTCAATTGACACAAATTTAGCGACGCTTTTTGGCGTCGCCAAATGGGTTAAAAAGCGTCGCGATAACACTCCTTTTGTAGTAGTGATATGCGGAAATTTAAATACTTTACTAAATATTTAAAATACTCATATAAACCTTCCTTGGATACTTGAAATAATTTGTATAAACTCCTTGGATACTTGTATAATATAAAGTATATAACCTTGATAAAAATCCTTTTTCCTTGCCTAGGTACCTTGCCTAAAGTGTGCACACCCCCCAATTTAGTATTCCTTACTGAGTCTATTACGAGGGGAACTACCTTGTCCACATGACTTATACAAAAAGTACATGGGTAAATAATATAATAGCTACCGTTCTTGCTAATAAATAACAAGCCGTGGCCTCTTTATAAATGTGATCATAAAAGATCATATAACTAAGAAAAATCTTTCAGAAATAATCCTCCTTTATATGAATAGTAATTCTTTTAAAACGTTAGCCATATAAAGGCATATAAAATATAACTTGTTCATGAAATAATCTTGAAAGACATCTATAGTAATACTATTAGAAATAGCTATGATAATAATGCTAAAAAAAAATAACAAAACTAAGAAACATCGTATTATCCATTGAGCATAATGCATTGCGAACCTTAAAAAATAATGACTATGCTAATAAGACTATGATAATCCACTTTCCTACAACTTGACGCATACATATAATTCACCGAATCAGTAGCTTATCAATTCAAGCAATAAGACAAAAGGAAAGTGTTATATGAAAGAAGTGTTCAATTACTGCCGATACAGTAATCTCTTTGTCCTCCCTTCAAACGGAAGCTCATGCAATTCTCCGCGGATTACATGAGGCATATGATCATGGGGTTAACAGGGTCCGAATATGCTTAGATAATAGAGCCCTTGTTCAAGCCCTTCAGAAGCGCCAATATCCTTTCGAAATTGCTACTATTGCACACGACATACAGGTTTTATGTAGTAATTTTATGTACTGTAATATCCAACATGTAGATAGAGATGTTGTGGCTCCTGCTCATGCATTAGCTACAGCAGCCAGATTAGGTAGACATATATAATTTAATATGTTTGTGCTTGTTGTCAAAAAAAAAAAAAAAAAAAAAAAAAAAAAAAAATTACTGCCGAAACGTAGTTCAACATATATCTCATTATGTTTTACCGATTGAAAGTAAATTTAATGTTAGACTATTCATAAATTTAACATACTCATGTAAACTCATAATAAAAACTGATAAAGTTCATAATAAAACTCATAAGATATGTATTTTAATCTAAAATAATAACTCTAAAAAATGATACTACATATGCAGAACAATATTAAAGATCTACAAATACACGCACCTTGAAAATAAATAAGTACTAGGAAGAAAGAGAAAGGTAGGCTAAGAGGAGAGAAAGTTTAAACTTGAGAAAATAGATTTATTTCTCAAATTTGGTGTGAAGAATATGATGGGTGGAGACCCTATTTATACTAGTTGGAAAAGTAGAATTGGAATAGGATTAGGAAACTAAAAGATAGATTTAGGGAAAAAGATAAACTAATCTAGTTAAGATATAACTAATATTTACATTATCCAACTAAAATTAGAAAAGATATAAATTATCCCATAATATAATTATCTAAGTAAAATAACTAAGATAAGAAAAATAACAAAAGTAACCAAAATTAGTCCACATAACCGCTGAGGTTATGATGCGGCGGAACTTTTTATTTTTTTTATAAAATCTTTTTTTTCTACCCTTCTTTAAATCCCCTTTTTTTTGTAAATCTTTTCTTTTCTAAACCTTTTAGATTTCTTTAAAACATTTTTAAAATTTTGTTACCAAAGTACTTGGGTTTTAAAACGAGTAAACTTAGACCCAATATTTATTTGGGCTACATTTATTTATAAATACTCAAAATCTTTTTAAAAAGCCTTTTAAATAATAATAAGCCTTTTTAGTAAATAAAACCTTTTTCAAAAACTAAAACTTTTATAAAAATATAAATAATAAGTTACTAAAAATACGGAGTATTACACTTGGGGGAGCAACTTCTGCAACTTTTCAAGAGGCTTATGCTAAGGCTTCTAATATTGAGAGAATTTTGAGACGTGAAAAGGAAGTTATGGGGAGGAATAAGAGAAAAGACCCACCTAACAACCAAAATGACCATGGAAATGACAAGAAACCTAGATATGGGGGTAATGATAGTAATGGGGGCAATGATCATAATAATGGTGGTGGTAATTATCTAGGGAACCGTAGTAATTACCAAAGTCAGGAGAGATCAAACCAGCAAGAATCCCGTAACCAAAATCCTACTTGTAGGAAGTGTAACAAAAGCCACCCAGGATTTACTTGTCAAGGAGATCCAATAACTTGTTATGCTTGTGGAGATAAAGGGCATAAGGCTAATCAGTGTCCCAAGCGTCAGAATAATGGACAAAATGGGAACAATGGGGGGAATAAGAATGGTCATGGACCTAATCAGAACCAGAACAACAACAACCGCCCCTATAACAATAACAACTCCCAGGGTCATACTTCGAATGCTCAAGGGGGGGAACACTACTCAGCATAATGGTCAGAATAACAATCGAGCAAATGGAGGAAACAACAATCAGAACAGCAATGGAAATGGTGCTCAACAAGGCAACAATGGAAGAATCTATGTTATGAACCGGAATAAGCAGACACCAACGTCAATGTGTGACGGTACTTTCCTCGTAAACTCTAACCCTGCTTACATGCTTTTTGATTCTAGGGCGTTCTGTTTTTTCATAGTTAGTTTATCCGTTGAAAAGATAGGAAAAGGAAGTTAGTCTGCGTTACATTAGACCATATGAGATCTTGGAGCGAATTGGGGAAGTAGTTTATAAATTAGCCTTACCAATGGAGTTAGCTCATGTTCATAATGTCTTTCATGTGTCCCAACTTCGAAAATATGTCCATGATCCTATCCATCTCATTCAACCTAAAACCATTGAACTAGATGAAACCTTATCTTTTTGAACAACGCCCAGTTAGGATCTTTGACACCAAAAAGAGAAGTACCAGAACAAGGCGGTAAAACTAGTCAAGGTGTTATGGTCAAGTCAAACTTCTGAAGAGGCTACTTGGGAAGCCGAAGATGATATAAAAACCGAAATCCCGAACTTTTTCCGCAGGTACGCTTGAGTTTCGGGGACGAAACTCTTTAAGGGGGGTAGAATGTGATACTAACTTTTTGTTTGCATTTTGGTAGCGAGCGATAACATTAAAGTTCGAGGACGAACTTTCTTTTAAGGGAGAGTAGATGTAATATCCCAAATTTTTGTAACTATTTTATAAAACTTATTTTGTTATAAGAAGAGTTTATAAATATAAAATTCTGAAAAATAAAGTAAAATTATAATAAATCGGATTTTTATGAAACTGTTTTTATTTATTAAATCAGATTTTTTTATCTTTTAAAAAAAAAATAATTTTCGAAATCAGAATTATATCTTTTTAAAATCAGAGTTTTTCGCTCAAAGAGAAAGATAGAGAGAAAAGAAAATTTTGAAATATTTTAAATACTTATCTTTTAGTGAAACCCTAGATTTACATACATATATATATCCCCAAACACCCAAAAAAATTCTCACATAATTCACTTTTTTCATCTCTTTGGTAAGTTCTAAATTTCAGATCTAAAATTACCATTGTTGTGTTTCGAAGGTTTCAACAGAAAAAAAAAAGAACTTTTAAAACCCGGCGACTTGGCCGGAGTCCCGCGTTGATCTTCTTCTTTCTTCTTTACTTTCTTCTTTCCTTTCTTCCTCCTGCTTCTCGCTGATGCATGCTGCGTGCACACGTTCTTTAAAAATTTGTTTGTCAAGTTTTAAAAGTTTTTAATACAAAAAAGAGAGAAAAAGAAAAAGGAATTACATGTGCAGCAAAGTCCACGAGAGATTCGTGACTTACTGTAACATGAAAGTTGAAAAAAAATTTCAAGAAAAAATTTCCTTTCAATCTGTGACGATCCTGTCACTTTTTTTTTCAAGAAAAGCTTTTAATTTTTTTTTTTTTTCAACCTTGGTTATTTAACTTTGTCAACTATTAAGTATTAACCTTTTTTTTTTTTTTTTTTGAGGGGAACTATTAAGTATTAACCTTGTAAGCTTTGATTAATTTTTCTTTCGGGATATTATATCAAGTGACTAACTTTAGGTAATATTATTTGTTGTTGACGGAAAATTCGTAGGAGGCGAATTTTAGTTGATATTGCTATACTTGGGAAGCGTTTGAGGTAATTCACAATGTCCATCAACAACTAGAATCCCGTTAAGAATTGTATGTGCTATGTGTAATACATGTGATTATATGATTTTATGTTTATATTAGATGTATAGTGGCATAAATAGTATTAGTATGTGTTATGACTAAAATTATTATTATATTTATAGTACCTATTATTCCTACGTATAATACATATGTATCTACAAGTGTTTTATTATTACTTTTGGAATGTAGTGTACTTATGTAATCACCATGTTTAAGAAATTATATTAACGTTGGTAAAGTAACTTAATGGGTAAAACTAGTGTGTTAATGATGTTTCGAACATTATAAGTTGATATATATTGTGACTCTATGAGACTCTAATAATGGACGTACTGGTTACTATAAATTATGGACGTTATTATTATATAATTTTATTAAGTGGCTAAGTTGTAAAATATTATTTGAACTAAAGACGTTCAGTTAATGTTAATGTGATATTTGATGTGCCATAACTATTAAAATATATTAACCACATAAAGTGGAAATAATATTGAGGGAATTATCCTGTGGACTTGGATCCTCCATAGGTGATGAACAGTCTTTGATTTTTATTCTGTTACAACTCTTTATTGTCTTCCTCCTAATACTATTGATGCGCATTGCGGATACCCATTAGTTTAGTGAGGGGTGTGCACACTAGGGACGTTCTGCAAAACGATATTAGCCATTACTCTTAATTATCTGGGTGACGACCCATGTTGTAGGTGGTTACTGGGATTAGTCCCGGCCTACTGACGTTCAATTCCCTTCTAATAAATAAAATTGTTGTGTATGACTCATATAAACTTGAATAATTGAAATGGTTAATCATATTATATACTTGTTGTATTATGTTATACTTGTCTGCATTGTATTATATTTGTATGTATGTTATAAAAATTATTTTTAAAATATAACTATTATTATTATTATTTTACGGGATGGAGTTGTAATTACTTAGCTTTCGCTAATTTTTGTGTTTTTGTTTTCTTTGTTCTTTCCATATTTATTTTGTGCAGGTTGGTGAAAGGGACTACGTTGCAGGAATGAGTGAATTTATAGTTTTTAAGTTCACCTAGTTAATAACAGTACTGTCATTTGAGATTGTTTAGTTTTGGTTTGGTTTAAATTAGACAACTTAGTTTGGTTATTTTGATACTTTGGTTTGTGAGTTAAATTTTTATTTCAATAATTAGCCTTGCATTATTTTGAACAATAGATGCGGCGGTAACACCCTAAAGGTTTGGTCGGATAGTTTAATGAAAAGAGGATGTTTTATAAAATTTGAAACCAAAGTTTTGGGGTGTTACAAGAGGTAACTAGTTTAACATGTAGACAAAGTTGTCATGTGCTTCAAATTGATTAAGTTATGATAATTTAGTAATATATTATTTGTTGATATGAGATTGTATGAAAACGCAATGTGATTTAGCTATATATATGAAAATAACTAGTTGTTTGAATCATCATATATATGCCTAGATACCCGTTCAAGACTTACTCATTAGGAGTAAGTCTTGAATAGTCCCCGGTTTGGGACTGTTCTTGGACGTTTGATCTCACTTAGGTGGTGAATGTGTGTCTTCTTTTCAATTCTGAAGAAAATCTTGGCTTATCGTTTCGCTACATTGTTCTCTGGGTACATATGTAGATAAGCAATTATCTACATTGTGTACTTGGAGAACTGTAGGGAAATGCTGCCGGATTTTCCTTAGAATTGAAAAGTTGGCATATATTCACTAATGAGATTAGACGTCCAAGGATGGGTTAGGTTGGAGTGATAAGGACCTTTGACTGCATGCATACAATTGAACATGTGACTATCTTAGCTTGTTGTATACGTGTGTGATTTGAATATGTTAGTGTGTGTACTTTAATAATGATTGATGCATTATAATGAATGTTGTGTTTAATTATTAGAGGTGGTCTTCTTGAATGAGATGGATCGTACTTGGATGTATGGTAGTTGTGAATCGATTGAGTTTGTGAATGGGGTCTTGGAATTCTGTAGAAGTGCATTAGAATATCAAACATCCTCTGGAGCAGTCCACTTTTATTGTCCTTGTTTGGATTGTAGAAATGTGAGCAAGGTTAGTAGTATACATGTGGTTAGGGAGCATGTCTTGCGCCGTGGTTTAGGCCTCAATACCACGTATGGATTTGGCATGGTGAGCAGGGGAGGTATATGGGAAGCTCTGGAGTAAAGAATGATGTATGTGAAGAAAAAAAGAAGGATGATGATGAGTTAGGGGATGAGAATTTGGATGATGAATTTGGAGATGATGATAGGGATCGGTAGACGAGATGATACACGAGGTTGAAGATCAGTCGTGTAGACGACCTCGTATTTTTGAGTCTATGTCTCAGGCTGCTGAAAAGTCGTTGTATCCAGGTTGTACAAAGTACACCAAACTTTCCGCGGTGGTAACACTGTTCAACATTAAGTCGAACGCTGGTTGGACGGACTCTAGTTTCACATCGTTGTTGGAAGTTTTAGCTGAGATGCTCCCTGATGGAAATGAACTGCCAAAGTCGTACTATTATGCGAAGAAGCTGATGTGTCCTTTGGGTTTAGAGTACGAGCGGATACATGCTTGTCCTAACGATTGTGTGCTTTATCATAATGAGTATGAGCATTTACATGAGTGTCCACGTTGTGGATTGTCAAGGTACAAGCGGAAGGAGCTGGAGGTAGTGAAGGACCACCAGCCAAGGTGTTGTGGTATCTACCCATAATACCTAGATTTAAGCGCATGTTCTCAATTAAAGGAGATGCGAAGAATTGAGGTGGCATGCAGATCGTAGGAAGAAAGACGGTTTGCTCAAGCATTCGGCTGATTCGCCTGAGTGGAAAACTATCGACAGGGTGCATAAGTCATTTGGTAATGAGGATAGGAATCTGAGGCTTGGATTATGTACGGATGGCATGAACCTGATATATCGCCTGTTATCACCCCACATACCAATGGGCAGGTTGCCTTATGGGACCCTAAGGTTCACAGTCAATGCAGCACTATTAGATCACTTTCCATTATCGTTCATAACATAACTATATCAATCTTAGAACTATTCCATAGTTATAATAATCTAAACAACACGCTTTGAAGAACAAATCAACCATAAGACTTCTTCTTAGAGAACTATAATTGTTTGACATAGTATCTTCATAAATGAGTATTTTATATCAATACAGATATATTTTTATATGAAATCAATTTCCAGTCATGAAACTTATAAACCACAAAAACTAATAGTTAATCATGTTCACTAAACATCAACAACAATGACAAAAGGTCTCTCAATTAGAATTAACTAACGAGAGTTACTAAGCCTATACTACACAACACATGCTTTTGCAGATAGATAGTTTATACTCTTTTCCATTTCATAATTAACAATTGACATTTATTTCAACAATGATAATAACCGTTATCAAGCACCACCAACAACTTCCAATAGGTCCTCTCTCTTAGAATTACTAAGGAGAAATCACTTTAACACCACATTCCAAAACTCATTGAGCGAAGAGTGATGCAAACCAATTAGATATGGTTACCCCATTAGGTGAATTCCAACTCACATAATCAATTTTAAACCATTGACGAGTTAACTTCATGATTACGTTAGACAAGTCAACCCCATACAATCTTCGACAATCACAAATCTCTTTATTAACTAATAAATGTATCTCTATTTTCACGTAAGATAAGTCAACCTCCATGATGCTAAACTTCGAAGATTTAAATTAAACAAATCACCATTCAAGGCTGAACCCCATTATGATTCAATAAACAATAATACTAATTGATAACCATTTTTCTCTTATCTTTGAATAAGAAGATTAGTTGAACTAAATCTTCTCAATATAAACAACTGAACTTAAGTAGAACAAATAAGCTTAAGGAGTTAGGAACTCTTATGCTTTCACTCTTCATAGTCTAAAGATTAAACTATCAATTACCTGACATAGTCCCATCATATCCTTCTTAGTTGCAATCCATTTAAGTTATAACTCAAGTTTAAACTTGAATTACTAATATACTTAGAACATATGAACACTAGTTTTAAGTTTCATAGCATGTAGCGACTTTAACTTACAAAAGATTAACTCACGGCTTCAACATGAAATATTTAGGGAAATTGTCACTTACCAAGTGACATGCCACAGAAATGACAAAAACAACATACACACATCAACAAAGCTGAGTGATAAACTTGTATTTAAGCTTAACACATGCTTCCGTGGCTTTTACTGTAAAACGACTCAAAGGTCAATATAATCACAACAATCACATTGTCATACTATGCATAGCATTAGTCCTCTCGGACACATACATGTGATACCTTTGTTTAGCTAATTAATCTTCTCATAGTCCACTATCGTTGTTACAATAGCAAGCACATCAGGGCGATTCCCACGGAAGCACAACAGAGATACATTTCATATTTTTATTTAGTTACCTTTCAACATATCAGAAATCTAAGTTGTTTACCATATGAGGTATACATAACATGCTTTATTTCCTTTAATCGATTTCTTATCAGAAACCTAAACTTATGCTTTCACACTCAATCAATCATTTCTTATACTTCATCTGTTTTGTTTTAAATGCAACAAGTGAATATTGTATACTGACAAATGATACCCATTTGTTGCATTTAAAATGAAACGAAGGAAGTACTATTATAAACAACACCTTATCAGGCAATAAATAGCATAACAACTTTAACCATACTGATTCCTCACCGGAAATCAAATAACAAGATAAGATTCCTTATCAGGAATCCAATATCAGTATAACTTACCATGATATGCTTCCTTATTAGCAAACCAATATTAATATTCATATTCAAATACTGAATAAACATTCATTACTTACTTGATATGATTACTTATTTGGAATCCAATATCAAACAAGTTACCACAATATGATTCCTTATCGGGATATCAAAATAACTTATCGTGATACGATTTCTTATCGGGAGTCCGATAATTAAAAAATGACTTCCATACTTTAAGATAATAGTCTCTTTAACCAGGGGAAAAAGAATGCGGTAGAGGAGACAAAGCTTACACTCCGACTAGGGGTCGTCACTCAACCATTCACTTTACTTTTAGCCAATAACCGCTACTAGTCCGGAGTACGTTTTTCCGCCGATTTCATCAAACATAAACAGGTTTCATTACCTGATATATCACACAAATATGGCCCCACAGAGTAATGGGAAGGTTTTCTTATGCCCCCCCCCCCCAAGGTTCACAGTCAATGCGGCACTATTCTTGTCACCTCATCTGTCGACTCAGACGAGGCTAGTTTCCGATTTAGATCATTTTCCATTATCGTTCATAACACAACTATATCATTCTTACAACTATTGCATAGTTTTAGTCACTAGTAGAAAAAGGACGATTTGCGTCACCCCATTTGCATCGCATGAAAGGCAAACGACGCCAAAACATATTTTGTGTCGCATGCTATTAAGAGTGCGACCCAAAACATCCTTGCATAAGCACCAGATAGGAGCTATATGTGTCGTACCCTATCGGTGTGCGACGCATATAGCTCATGTGCGTCAAACACCGAAGCCCATCCGACGCACATCGTTAAGCCATATATGCGTCGCACTTTATTAAAGTGCGTTGCAAAAGGCTAATCTGCGTCGGACCCCATGACCCATCCGACGCAGATCAGCCCAAAAGTCCCAAACCCCTTGCGCGATTCTTAAACACGTCTCTCACCAGATAGGGCCTCATTCTCGTCTCTCACTCAAACCCTAAAAAACTCTCTCCCTCTCGCATCTCTCTCTCTCTCTCTCTCACCCTCAAACTCTCTCTCACCCTCAAACTCTCTATCTCACCCTCAAACTCTCTTTCTCTCCGGCGAACAACGACGAACTCTTTACAATTTGATATGAACGAACTGATTTTATATTCAATCGACGAACTGATATGAATAACGACGAACTCTTTCTCTCCGGCGACTTCATATCCGGCGTACAATCGACAAACTCTTTCTCTCTCACTTTGACAGGTTTATTTTTTTTTCAATTTTTCAATCTACAATTTCGGTTTTTCGGTTTTTCGGTTTTCCATTTTTTTTCATTTTTTCATTGTTTAGATCTACAATTTCGTTTTTTCATTTTTTCATGTTTTCAGATCTACAATTTTTTCCTTTCGTTTTTTCATTTTTACATTGTTTAGATCTATTTTTTTCATTTTTTCATTGTCTTCGAGTTTTATGCATCTGAAATTATGTTCTTCTGGTTTTTTACTTTTTATATCTGATTTTTTATTGACTTTTTTCTTATTTTCATTTGCAGATTTGTTTTTGGTTTCTCTGGAAGTTTTCTTCGTCGGAAATGGAAGGAAATTGAAGTTAGGTTCTTTTAGTTTCAACTTCACACATGTCTCTCTACTCTAGATCTCGTTGTTAGTTTTATGAACTTTGTTGGTATATTATTTTGTATTCGAGTTGTAAATTATTGAATTTTGGTGGTTTATTTTTTTGTGTTGGAGTTGTAAATTATGAAATTATTAAATTTTGTTGGTTTATTATGTTGTGTTCAATTCACTTCTTCTACAATTCGAGAATAGTCTTTGTTTTTCCTCGAATGTTGCAGTATATCCTAGTTCTAAAAATAATTTTTTTTATTAAAATAACAATGTGTGTCGCACCTATCAATGACCCTCGGCAATGTGCGACGCACATTATCCTCTGAAGCTCTGAGAATTGCACTGGGATAGCCATCTGCGTTGCATATACGAGGTGCGACGCAAAAAGATGAAGATCTGCGTCGGATCTGCATTCGACGCAGATCATTGATAGGTCATCTGCGTTGAGACATGTGCTGTCGGACCCAAGTCCGATGCGAATAGGGGTCTCGGGTCCGACGTAAATCAACGTTTTTCCACTAGTGAGTAATTCTTAACAACACACTTTGAATAACAATCAACCATAAGACTTCTCCTTAGAGAACTATAATTGTTTGAAATAGTATCTTCATAAGCGAGTATTTCATATCAATACATATATACTTTTATATGCAATCAAATTCCAATCATCAAAATTATAAACCACGACAACTAATAGATAATCACATTCACTAAACATCAACAACAACAATAAAAGGTCACTCAGTTAGAATTAACTAGCGAGGGTTACTAAACCTATACCACACAACACATGCTTTTGCACATAGATAGTTTATACTCTTTCCATTTCATAATTAACAATTGACATTTATTTCAACAATGATAATAACAGTTATCAAGCGCCAACAACAACTTCCAATAAGGCCTCTCTCTTAGAATTACTAAGGAGAGATCACTTTAGCACCACATTCCAGAACTCATTGAGCGAAGAGTGATGCAAACCAATTAGATATGGTTACACCATTAGGTGAATTCGAACTCACATAATCAAATTTAAACCATTAATGAGTTAAACTTCATGATTACGTAAGACAAGTCAACCCCATACAAACTTCGACAATCACAAATCTCTTTATTAACTAATAAATGTATCTCTATTTTCACCTCCATAATGCTAAACTTCGAAGATTTAAAACAAATCACCAATCAAGGTTGAACCTCATTATGATTCAATAAACAATAATACTAATTGATAACCATTTTCTCTCAACTTTGAATAACAAGACTATTTGAACTAAATCTTCTCAATATAAACAACTGAACTTAAGTAGAACAAATAAGCTTAAGGAATTGGGAACTCATATGCTTTCACTCTTCATAGTCTAAAGATAAAACTACCGATTACCTGACATAGTCCCATCATATCCTTCTTAGTTGCGATCCATTTAGTTTATAACTCATGTTTAAATTTCAATTACTAATATACTTAGAATATATGAACACTAGTTTTAAGTTTAATAACTTAATCAACATTATATGAAAACCTCAAAAACATAGATTACTTTCTACTAACCAATGACATTGAATTCCATATAAAGCGAGTTTTCTTAATCAAACTAACTCTTACTGTAAATTAAATATAATCATATAACTAATACAACACATCGAACTTGAAGTATTAGATAAGAGCGTGTCTTTAGCTGACTTTATTATACTCTTTTACTCTCCACAATTAACCTTCGAATTTTTCTTAACAACAATACTAGTAGTGGTTATGAGACAACCATAAAATTGACAATAGGTCTCTCAGCTAGAGTTGACTAGCGAGATTTACTAAACAGCATAACTTAGTTACTTAGTCTATTTTAAGCCTCTTGATAAATACTTAGCTTCATTGCATCACTTTTTTTTCTCAAATAAAACCATCCTATTAACACTCTCATATAATAATCCAACATACCAACATCGATACAAGATTTTAATACATAATCAAGCTGTAAATTCAACATCATTATCAACATCAGACACCTAACAATCATAATCACAGTTGAGTCATAATCTTTCATCCAAAAATTTGAACCATAAGAATAAGGCCAAGGGAAGGAGTGAGGGGTTAGTACAAACAAGAGGGATTGCTCGATGGCGGCACCACCACCAGCCACGAGTACAGAAGACACGAAAGAAGGACGAGGTGAGCTCTAGCAAGACTAGCTGTAGGTTCGGAGAGGCGGCGCAGGCAAGAAACTGGTGACGGGAGCTAACATTCGATTGACAGAGAAACAACGAGCAACGAAACAGGGTAGGGGATAACATGACAGAGAGAAAATGAGCACCCTACACACGGCCTCCGGCGAGTCAGTTGAGAGCGCCGGTGAGCTGAGAGAAAGGGGGAAATCATGAGAGAGAAGGTTGGAGTTTGGGGTTTCACAAGGAGAGAGAGAGAAATGGGGTTTCTTTAGGGGTGAGAGAAAGAGAGAGAAGGGTTGGGGTTTTGGGTTGGTCAAGAAAAAGAACAGAGGGAGGGGGTTTGATTTGGTTCATTTAACAGACTAATAGCCCTATTTTTAAAAGCGTTTATTAAATATTCATTATATTTATTAAATTAATTATGTTCTGAACTTATTTTATTTGAGTTGTGAAGTATGAATTTTATTTGTGGTATTTGTAATACATTTATTTTTGTAATTTTATGAAATTATTATTTATATTATTTTGGGTTCTAACTTCTAAGTGTAATTCGTTGAATAGTATTTGTCTAAAAGATAAACCCATAACAAAAATCATTTTTGTCGGTTGTATTTGGAAAGTGAAAACCCAAAGAAGCTTCTGCTTTCATTCTCTATCTCGTGGTTTCTAAAATCTGATAACCCCAAAACCCAAAAAGCACTCCACACCCATCTTTCTCTCTCCCATGAAACCCGAACCCCATATTTCTCTCTCTCTCACCCCTGCTTACTACTATCGCTTGTGCTGGAGTTTCCCCCACCCCTTGCTGCTCGCCGGAGCTTTTCCGTTCCTCTACTCGCGTCGATGTTGCGCGTTTTGTCTCTCCTCTTGGTGCTGCTGCACTGTCCGCGACTCTTTGGTAGTCCTGTCATCGCCAATGCTTGTTGTTGCGGTGATGTTGTTGTTGTGTCCTTGTTACTTGTCCTGTTCTTTCTCTTTCGAAGTTCTGTTGGTACCGCATGTGGGTGGAGCCACCCGAAGCCGACGTTACTAGGTGGTGTTCTTGTCTTCTCTTCCCTCTTGTATTATTATTATTGTAGTTATTGTTGTAATGGTTGTTATTGTGTTGTTGTTAGTATCGTTGGCTCGGTGTGGTTGAATTACCACCGACTAGTTGTTGTGGAGTTGTTGTTGTTGTTGTTGTTGTTGTTCTTGTTGTTGTTGTTGTTCTGTCTTCTGCTCCGTGACACTGCTTCCTCCATCCTTGAGTTATGTATGGGTATAACCCAAGTATGTTAGCGGACCCCTATGATGAGTCCGCGAACATTATTATGGATGCGAGCACGACAAATGTCATCCACAGCTCTAACAAGTCAGTTCACCAACGTGGTCCGACAACGTTGGCGGTCGCCTAATATGACAAAATTCACCTTACCAATTGTGTTTTATAAAGAAACTCACAATATGATTACAAAGACCACTTTAACTACCACTTTAATATCTATACTCCGTATATATTTCTATCCTCTTATGTCAACACGATAAATTAACATACTAACAACTAAATTGCAACAATATACAGTTGAATATACTTTGATCACTAATCTCATTAAACTAAAGCTCCTCCTTCCTCTCTTCGTGTCTTCCAATTTTAGTGCCACCAAGCTACTTCATCTGATTCATCATGTCATATTCAAATTCTTCACTTGATTGAGAAAAAAACTCTAAAATACTGAAAATCCTTTCTCTCACCCGATTATGGGAATCTCCCCACCTGTCAAGTGCGTCACAACCATACACGTGTCAAAGGATGACGCGCTCTGTCAGAGGAATAATACTTCTATAAGTAGCCCCCTAGTACTATTCTGCAGGTACATTCTCTCTCATACTAAAAATAGCTTATCTATCTCTCTAAGCTTTCTCTCTCTAAATCCTAGTTGGACACGTACTGACTTGAGCGTCGGAGGGGGTTTCCTCGGATCCCCCCGAGGGTAGTTCACGTTTTCTTCTTGTGCAGCGCAACTATTGACCAGAGGACGATATCCCCAATCTTTGGCGGACTTCTCTCAAGACCGCCACCCGTTTCAATACCGAAACAACTTGGCGCTAGGAGGGGGCTCCCGGTCTTTGTGAACGCTAACATGGAAAGAGAAAACAATGACGGACGTGGTCCACAAGGATTTGAAACTAGTCAAGGGTCTACTCAGCCCCCCTATTACCGGACCTATCGATGCACCCCAATTCTCAAATAGAGGGACCAGGAATGGCAACGAGCAATAAACTCCTGAGAACAATGTATCTTAGGTCAACACCAGTGGCGGATCGTTCAACCTGAACCAACTCAACCAATTCTCTCCTGGGCAGCTACAAACTGTGGCGTCTTTCATCCAAATGTTGCAAGCGGGTACAACTTAGCCTAATAGTACCCCTACTCCTAATGCAAGGGTTGACCAAGTTCGTAGGCGGAAGCCAACTATGACTGGTCAAAATGCCGATGGTACACCGATAAGGAGAATGCAGACCTTTACTCAAGAGGGACGCCAGATGGAAAGGCAAATTGAAGACCCGGTGTATGAAGAAGCAATACTAGAAACTGAGGAACTGAACAATTCCGAAGATGAGAATCAAAGTCGTTCCAACCGTGAGTACAACACCAATGGTGCTAGTAACTATTCGGCTGGCGGACACTTGTTAATCAAACCCAGACTCTCCCCATTCATACCAGAAATAATGAATCATCCAATGTTGAGAATCAAAATGCCATCATGTAAATATGACGGCAGCTGAGACCCCGACGATCACATCGCGATATATGAAGAACACATGTTCTTGTACACCCAAGTGGATGCCATCTGGTGCAAGGTGTTCACATCTACTTTGATTGGGATTGCTCAGATGTGGTTCAAGAGTTTGAAATCGGGTATTATCTCTAGTTTCTCCCAATTGTCTTCCACATTCAGTACTAACATTGTAAGCAATAGGCGTCGTGAGCGCACTACGGGTGAACTACTCTCTGCTAAACAAGGAGAAATAGAAAGTCTTCTTGATTTCATTGGTCGTTTCAACGTGGAAACACTTTCCATCCCACAACTTCAGTAGCACGTAGCCGTCTTGGCTTCAATGACAGGGCTGAGAGAGGGATCAACGTTCAGATATTACCTAGGCCATAAGAGCTTCACATCCCTGGGTCCTATACTGGGAAAGGCAAACGATTTCATCATAGGTGAGGAGTTCGACAAGGCTGTGAGCAGTCATCACCACGAGTCTGAAAAAAAGAAGGAAGAAAAGCAGAGGAAAGACAAAGGAAGCGAGAGTGACCGCGGCCGAAATGAAAGAAGACAAGAATCCAATGTGGTCAAAAGGGGAAATGACCGTGAAAGAAGTGACCGTGAAAGAAACGATCGTGAAAGAAACGATCGTGAAAGAAGCGACCGCGAGAGGAGTGGTCGGGAGAGGGGTGAACGCAAAGAAAAATTTGACGCGTACAGCTAGCTCACCACCTCCAGAAGCCAGATATACTTGATGGATAAAGACATTGATAAATGGCAGCGTCCGAAGCAAATGTTCTATAAAAACTGTGACAAGAGCAAGTGGTGTGATTTCCATGGAGATCACGGACATTTGACTGAAGATTATCGGCATCTGAAGGATAACTTGGAAGATTTGGTAAGAAGAGGTTACTTCAGCTAATATAAAGCCCAAACTAGGGAAGAAGACTTAGTCAAGCCAACCTATCAAAATGTTCAATCACGGATTAGTGAGATCTATGTTATTAGTAGTCGTCCGATTCATGGAGGCAGTGTAAACGGAGCAAAGGCAAGCCTGAAGGAATTTAGGCACCATGTCAACTTCAACGAAAGTATGTAGTGGAGAAAACCGCCAATAATGCCAGCTATGTCTTTCACTATAGAAGACGCGAAGCATGTTCTCTACCCAAACGATGACCCTCTGGTGGTCACGTTAAAAGTGTCGAACTGTCTGATCCATAGAAATTTGGTAGATGGAGGGAGTTCTGCAAACATATTGTATTTCTCAACCTTTGAGAAGCTGATGATCGGCCGAGAACATTTAAAACCTGTTCGATACTCGGTGATTGGATTCACGGGAGCATCTGTGACTCCTAAGGGTCTCATAACCTTGCCGATCAGAGTTGGAGAAAATAGCAAGGCCAGAGATGTAATGACATAATTTTTAGTGGTTGACGTACCAAGAGCTTATAATGCAATAATTGGGCGCCCATTTATCCACGACGTCCAAGGAGTTGTGTGTACGTATCATCTGACTATGTTGTACATTTCGAACATGGGGTAGACAATAAAGTTAAGAGGGAATCAAGAAATGGAAAAAACATGCTACCTAACAACACTCAAGCAGCCGGCCAGGAGAATGCCGGTTGAAGAAGCGAATCCACCAACTCGGAAGCAAAGACGGGCACAAAGGAATGCCCTGGCAAATGAAGCAGAATCCGGTAAAGAATATGAAGAAATGATGGAAATTTCAATGGAAGAGCTGGAGTCTAGGCCCGATGATGCGTCGAGACCCAAACCAGATGGAGAAACAAAGCAGGAGATGCTGGCAGAACATCCGACAAGGACAGTTGTTGTAGGAACAGACATGGACCCAAAGGTCAGGGTCAAACTGGTGACTCTCCTAAGAGGAAACGCGGACGTCTTCGCGTTCTCGGCGAATGAATTACTGGGAATAGATCCGGTCGTGATGGTACATCCCCTCAATGTTGACAACACTGTCCGCCATATTAAGCAAAAGAAGAGGAATTTCTCTGCTGAAAAGAACAAGGCTATAAAAGAGGAAGTTGATAAGCTGCTGGCGACAGACTAATTGTTGGCCAATGTGGTCATGGTAAAGAAATCTAACGGCCAATGGAGGATGTGTGTGGATTTCACAGACCTCAACAGAGCCTGCCCAAAGGATTGTTATTCGTTACCTAGAATAGACCAGCTGGTAGACTCTACTAGGGGTCATGCATTGCTAAGTTTTATGGATGCATTCTCGGGCTATCATCAGATTAGCTTGCTCGAGGCCGATAAAAAGAAAGCAACGTTTATCACAGATTGTGGTGTGTACAACTATAAGGCGATGTCGTTTTGGCTTTGCAATGCGGGAGAAATGTACAAGAAGTTGGTTGATGAAGTATTCGCGGATAAAAAGGGCAGAAATATCGAAGCTTATGTTGACAACTCCACCGTCAAGAGTAAAACTGACCGCGAACATCTGGATGACCTGGAAGATGAAGCTTAACCCAAAAAAAGTGTGTCTTTGGGGTGAGGGCACGAAAGTTCCTAGGCTTTCTAGTAAGCAAGAGAAGGATTGATGCAAACCCAGATAAAGTTCAAGCCATTGTCGACCTACCTGAGCCAAGGAGCGTTAAGGATATACAAAGACTGACAAGGAGAATGGCGGCCCTCACTCGATTAATTTCAAAATCAGCAGATAAAGCTTTGCCTTTCTTTGCACTATTAAGGGGAAATAAGAAGTTTGAGTGAGCAGAGGAGCAAAGAAATGCATTCCTGGCAGTAAAAGAGCATTTGAAGAGCCTACCCACCATCACAAGGCTCGAAACCGAAGATGTGTTACAATTGTATATCTCGGCCTCGCCTAGAACGGTCACAACCGTGTTGTTGGTGGAAAAGGAGAAGAGATAGCAGCCAATATATTTCATCAACCACATCCCTAACGGTCGTGAGAGTCGTTATCAGCTGGCATAAAATATGGCTTTGGTTGTGGTAATCGCTGCCAGGAAACTCATACCATACTTTGACTGTCATCCCATCCAAGTTTTAACCAATCACCCACTGGAGAAGGCCTTGCAGAAGATGGATAGTTTGGGCTGCCTACTAAAACAGTACTCCTTGAATGAGCAAGTACCGTGATGCTTTAAACCGAATTCTGCGCGCCCCTGCCTTGTCTGCTAGAAGCACGTCGTTAGCAAGATAATCATAAAGCGGTTTTGTCCAACTGACACTTACCTCCTCAGCGTCAGGGTCGCTCGTAGCCACGAGGTTACTGATGTTACCGACGACCTTTTGGTTGTCTTGAAGCTGTTCAGTCGTTGCCGCGATGGTGTCTCCAACATTCCTAGCGACTGCGGGATTTGCAAGATGAACTATAAGGACGGAAGTAAATGAAATGTCCCTTAAAGAGGATCCCAGATTGGCCAACGCATCCGCCTGCGTATTCTGGTCCCTTGGTATCTGCAAAATGTCAAACGGGTCAAACACTTTACTCTTACGCTGAGCTATTTCTAAGTACATAGCCATTTTAGAGTCTTTTGCCACGAATTCGCCCTTGACTTGGCTAACTATCAGCAATGAGTCGCTGAAGACTTTTAACACTTTTGCTCCCATGTCTTCTGCTAACGTCATTCATGCTATGAGCGCTTCGTACTCGGCTTCGTTGTTTGTCACTCTAAATTCACAACAAATGGCTCGTACTACCTTGCCCCCTTGTGGCGACTTTAGCACAATACCAAGACCTGCACCACGAAAATTGGAAGATCCATCAACAAACAATACCCAAGACTCGTCATTTACTTGGTTAATCTTTGCGACTTCATCATTTGCAAGCTTTTCTAATTCTCGGCTAAAGCCGCCACAAAATCTGCCAAAGCTCGCGACTTAATAGCTGTTCTCGGACGGAAGTGGATGTCATACGCACTGAGTGCTATTGCCCACTTAGTCACGCGTCCTGTTAATTTGGGGTGTCGCAAGACACACTTGACAGGATAGTTAGTCATAACGATAACAGTATGCGTCTCAAAATAGTGCCTAAGTTTTTTAACAGCTACAACTATGGCTAAAATGAGTTTTTCCAATGAGGAATACATGGTCTCTACGTCTAGCAGAGACTTACTGACGTAATAGATTGGGAGCTGCTGACTTTCTGCTTCTCGTCTCAGGACGGCACTAACGGACACGTTACTCACCACAAGATAAAGCTGCAACGTCTCTCCGTCACTTGGCTTGGACAGCAACGGTGCTGACGCCAAGTATCTTTTGAGTTCTTGCGGCGCGTCTTCATGTTGTTGCGACCAGTCGAAGCCTTTACTCTTTCTCAAGACGTCATAGAATAGATGGCATCTTTCGGACGACCTGGATATAAAACGATTCAGCGCGGCTACACGACCGGTCAATTTCTGCACCTCTTTGATGCTCCTTGGAGATTGGATGTTGATAAGAGCTTTTATTTGATCCGGGCTAGATTCAATCCCTCGTTGCGTAACAACATATCCTAGGAACTTTCCTGCAGACACTCTAAATGTACACTTAGTGGGATTTAATTTCATGCCATACCTTCGCAGGACGTCGAAAGCCTCCGACAAGTGTTGGACGTGATCGCCTGCTTGCTTGGATTTGACAAGCATATCGTCTATATATATTTCCATGGTGTCGCGCAATTGGTCTTTGAACATTTGATTGACCAATCGTTGATAGGTGGCACCTGCATTTTTCAAACCAAAAGGCATAACCTTATAACAAGATATACCTTTGTCAGTGACGAACGCGGTCTTTTCTAGATCGTCCTGGTGCATCAGTATTTGGTTGTACCCAGAGTATGCGTCCATGAATGTCAGGAGCTCGTGGCCTGCCGTCGCGTCAACCATTGCGTCGGTATGGGTAGAGGGAACGATCTTGGGACACGCCTTTGTTCAAATCCGTGAAGTCTATGCAGACTCTCCACTTTCGTTCTTCTTGCTCACGACCACGACATTGGCTAGCCAATCTGGATATTTTACCTCGCGGATTTTTCCAGTGTCGATCAGCTTTTGAACTTCGCCATTGATGATTTGGTTCCTTTCAGGCGCGAATTTGCGTCTTTTTTGCTTTACGGGCTTGTGCTCGGGGTCGACGTTGAGTTTATGTGTTATGACGTCAGGACTGATTCCTGTCATATCCTCATGGGACCAAGCAAAACAATCTTGATTAGCCTTTAAAAAATCGAATTTTATGACCTCGTATTTCCTGTGACAGCGTCACTCCGAGTCGAACGACATGATCGGGGATGGATGGATCGAGCGTCACTTCAGCCACAACCTGCTCACTGGGCGCGTCAGGCGCTGACCCATCCTTTAATTGCTAGATAGCTGCCTTTGGGGGCTTGAGCGACAAGTTATAGCATTCTCTTGCAGAATTCTGCTCGCCCTTTATTTCTTGAACGCCCCACTTGTTGAAACTTCAGCGTCTGATGATAGGTTGATGGGACGGCTTTCATCTTGTGTATCCATGGGTGCCGAGAATGATGTTTATGCAGACGGGCAATCCACAACGTTGAATCTGGTCGGCAGGGATCGCCTTTGGCTAATGTTGGCACAGTGACCTCTCCGACAGTGTGTTGGGCCTCTCCACTGAATCCAACCAAAACAGTAGATTTTTTAGTAATATCTTTCACCACAATCCCATACCTTCGAGGGCGCTTTTGAATATGATATTGGCTGAGCTGCCCCCATCGACTAACACTCGCTTCAACAAGCAATTACTGACTGTCAAGGATATGACTAGTCCATTCATGATGTTCTACGTCGCAGACGTCGTCGTCGTCAAAGGTAATTGCCATGCCTTCCAGCTTGCGTTCTTCTGCTGACCGCAAGATTTAAAAACGGCGGACGAGGGGTGCCCTCTCTTGCTAGCCTTTTGGCTGCGGATACGTTAGTCCACATACATCAACCCACCAGAAATAACATTAATTACCTTTACTGTGTGGGGAGCAGGAGGATGGACGCCAGGATTCTCTCGAAGGAGTTTACCTTTGTCGCTTAAGAGATCCTTGAGATCCCTTTATTAACATGAACGCGACCTCACGTCGCAACGCAATGCACTCTCCTCTTATGGCCATGATCATGATGGAACTGCACCACCTTGTCTGATCTTTTTGCGCCCCGGCGGTCACTCTTCTTTGGCCAACGGACGGTGCTCGATTTTGGTCAAGCATTTACGACGCCTCAACATCGACGGAGAATCCATAGGAGTCTAGATCTGGGAAGTTGGCGACTCCTCTCGTTCATTACCTGCATTTTCGACAACGTCAGCAACATTGTTTACCTGGTTTGAGCGACCATACGGGTGGTTTCGCCAATTATTGTTTTTGGAGATGAAGGCCTTCCAGTCGTTGGTAGCTTCCGGTGCGCGACGCGTTGATATGGTGTTGAGGATGGCATCGTCTTGTTCTAGTCTCATCTGCGCCAATGCTCGTGACTTGACTTCCTCGAACGTTTGAACGGGTATTCGTCAGAGGTTGTATAGTTTTGATGAGAATTAGTCCTTCCTAAACATTCAATAGCGTCTAGTATCAAGATCTTTAATGCTAATCATTTCTATTAAAGCGATTATAATAATCGCGAACAGATTCTTAGGCCTGGACGACCCATATAGGTCGCTTCTGCTTTTCCAGGCTACGACTGCCTTCAAACTTCTCATAGAACTTGTTGACTAGGGTGGAAAAATTGCCAATGCTTCCTGGCTTGAGGATCCAGCCATTGAGAGGGGGCCGGTGAGCGTGGCTCCAAAAGACTTGCACATACAAGCTTCACCAGATGCCAAGGGATTGACGCTTGCCACATCGCTGCTGTATGGCGACATGCTCGCCTGGATCAGTCGAACCGTCGTAATTAGCAGCGAGGGTAGGCAGTTGAGCTTTTTGGGAGCACGCCCTCGCGATCCTCTCTACGAACGGTGACTCTACATAACCGTCTGGATGCTCCATGATGCTTGGCGTCGGGGCCCCGGGGAGCTGGGACATGAGCTTCATTAAGCGCCTATTCTGCTTTTTGATTTGGACCATGCGTTTTGCCATAAGATTTGCTTCTCTTTCGCCTTGATCGTCCTCTTCATTATTCAAGGGCTCTTTATCCTCGAGTTCTTCATCGTTTTCAGGCTCCTCCTCGTCTGAATCAAAGAGGTCTCTCATGTAAGGAATGTCGTTCAAATTAGTGCGACGTCGGACCTTCAAAGCTTTGGACGACGCTAACGCTTCTTGCAATTTTTGAATCCTTTCTTGCGATGTTGTGAAGTCAGTGGCTAACCGTTCATTAGCTTGCTTGGTTTCGAGCAATTCTGCTCTCATTTGCTCATATTGCCTCTGCATTTCGTCGAGATTAGGTGTTTCCCCCATTTGATGGATTTTGAACAGTAGTTGGTCTGGTTATGTCCCACGGTGGGTGCCAAATTGTTTATGCTAAAATTTATCTACTATGACAGAATTAAAGTTCGGGACGATTTTAACCAGATTTTGTATACGGCAATGCTAAGAATGCATAAAATGAATGCAATGGGGATCAAAGGCGATGAACACACAAAGATAATGACGCGGAAAACCCCAATGAAGATGGGTAAAAAACCGCGGGTTTGATCATAGGAGATCTTCCTCATTTACATTTCAACGTCACAATCCATTCTCTCTAACGGCTCTCACGGCTGATTTAATGCCTTATTGAACTCGTTCCTTTTTTAGCAAAACCGTTACTGCATCTTAGCTAGCTTTATCCTCGTGTCTCTCTGTCATGTCTTCGCGCCATGGTCGCTACGTCACCATGTCGCCATGTCAATGTCATCATGTCAATGTCATCCTGCAAAAACTCAGCCATAACAAGAGGGCACTCCCTCGTCCACCGTTTTTAAATCTTGCAGGTCAGCAGAATAACGCAAATTGGAGGTAATGGCAATTACCTTCGACGACGATGACGTATGCGATGTAGATCATCATGATGGATTATTCATATCCTTGACTGTCAGTAATTGCCTGTTGAAGCGAGTTTTGGTTGATGGGGGCAGCTCAGCTAATATCATATTCAAAAGCGCCCTCAAAGGTATGGGATTGTGTGATAAAGATATTACTAAAAAATCTACTATTTTAGTTGGTTTCAGTGGAGAAGCCCAACACATTGTCGGAGAAATCACGTTGCCGACATTAGCCAAAGGCGTCAACTTGCCAACCAGATTCAACGTCGTGGATTGTCCGTCTGCGTACAACATCATCCTCGGCACCCCTTGGATACACAAGATGAAGGTCGTCCCGTCGACTTATCATCAGACGTTGAAGTTCCCAACCAAGTAGGGCGTCCAAGAAATAAAGGGCGAGCAGGAATCCGCAAGAGAATGTTATAGCTCATCGCTCAAACCTTCAAAGGAAGTCATCTAGCAATTAAAGGATGGATCAGCACCCGACGCGCCCAGTGAGCAGGACGTGGATGAAGTGATGCTCGATCCGTCCATCCCCAATCATGTCGTTCGAATCGTAGCGACGTTGACGCAAGAAATACGAGGTCAGTTAATTGATTTTTTAAAAGCTAATCAAGATTGTTTTGGTTGGTCCCATGAGGATATGACCGGAATCAGTCCCGACGTCATAACGCGTAAACTCAACGTCGATCTCGATTACAAGCCAGTAGAGCAAAAAAGACGAAAATTCGCGCCTGAGAGGAACCAAATCATCAATGATGAAGTCCAAAAGCTAACCGACACCGGAAAAATTCGTGAAGTAAAATACCCAGCTTGGCTAGCCAATGTCCTGGTCGTGAGCAAGAAGAACTGGAAGTGGAGAGTCTGCATAGACTTCGAAGACTTGAACAAAGTGTGTCCCAAAGATCAGTTCCCTCTCCCTGATATTGATGCGATGGTTGACGCGATGGCAGGCCATGAGTTCTTGACGTTCATGGATGCATATTCTGGATACAATCAAATATTGATGCATCCGGACGATTATGAGAAGACAGCGTTCGTCACCGATAAAGGTATATATTGCTATAAGGTTATACCTTTTGGTTTGAAAAATGCAGGTGCCACCTATCAACGGTTGGTCAACCAGATGTTCAAAGACCAACTGGGCGACACTATGGAAGTATATATAGACGATATGCTCGTCAAATCCAAACAAGCAAGCGATCACGTCCAACATTTGTCGAAAGCTTTCGACGTCCTACAAAGGTATGGCATGAAATTAAATCCTACTAAGTGTACATTTGGAGTGTCTGCAGGTAAGTTCCTAGGGTATGTCGTAACACAACGAGGGATCGAAGCTAGCCTAGATCAAATAAAGGCCCTTATCAATATCCAATCTCCAAGGAACGTCAAAGAGGTGTAGAAATTAACCGGTCGCGTGGCTGCGTTGAATCGCTTCATATCCCGGTCGTCCGAGAGATGTCACTTATTCTACGACGTCCTGAGGAAGAATAAAGGCTTCGATTGGTCGCAACAGCATGGAGACGCGCTACAAGAACTCCAAAAATACCTAGCGTCACCACCACTGTTGTCAAAGCCTAACGACGGAGAGACGTTGCAGCTTTATCTTGCTGTGAGCAGTGTGTATTTCAGTGCTGTCTTGGCGCGAGAAGTAGAAAGTCAGCAGCTCCCAATCTATTACGTCAGTAAGTCTCTGCTAGACGCAGAGACCAGGTATTCCTCACTGGAAAAACTCATTGTAGCTATAGTAGTTGCTGTTAAAAAACTTAGGCACTATTTTGAGACACATACCGTTATCATTATGACTAACTATCCTGTCAAATCTGTCTTGCGACATCCCGAATTGACAGGACGCATGAGTAAGTGGGCAATAGCTCTCAGTGGGTACGACATTCAGTTTCATTCCAGAACAGCCATTAAGTCGCAAGCATTGGCAGATTTTGTGGCGGACTTTAGCCCAGAGCTAGAGAAGCTCGCAAACGACGAAGACGCACAAATTAACCGTGTAGACCACGAACCTTGGGTATTATTTGTTGACGGATCTTCTAATTTTCGTGGTGTAGGTCTAGGTGTTATGCTAAAGTCGCCACAAGGGGGCAAGGTAGTACGAGCCATTTACTGCGAGTTTAGAGTGACGAACAATGAAGCCGAGTACGAAGCACTTATAGCAGGAATGACGTTAGCAGAAGACATGGGAGCAAAGGCGTTAAAAGTCTTCAACGACTCATTGTTGATAGTCAGCCAAGTCAAAGGAGAATTCGCAGCAAAAGATTCCAAAATGGCTATGTACTTAGAGATAGCTCAGCGTAAGAGTAAAGTATTTAACCCGTTTGACATTTTGCAGGTACCAAGAGACCAGAATACGCAGGAAGATGCCTTGCCAACCCTGGATCCTCCTTAAGGGACATTTCATTCACTTCTGTCCCTATAGTCCGTTTAGCAAACCCTGCAGTCGCTAGAAATAATGGAGATATCGTCGCGACAACGACTGAGCGTCCGCAGGACAACCAAGATGTCGCTAGCGACAGGAGCAGCGTCGCAGCAATGAACGACCCCGACATTGAGGAGGTAAGTGTCAGTTGGACAAAACCGTTTTATGACTATCTTACTAACGATTTACTTCCAGCAGATAACGCAAAGGCGCGCAGAATTCGGTTGAAAGCGTCACGGTACGTGCTCATTCAAGGAGTACTGTTCAAAAAATCTGCCACAGGGCCCTACTTGCGTTGTCTTGAAAAAGATCAGTGGGAGCAAGTCTTAGAAGACCTACATGAAGGAACATGTGGAAATCACTCAGGAGGGCGTAGCTTGTCCAACAGAGCATAGCGTATGGGGTGCTATTGGCCCACAATGAAGAAAGACGCAATAAGATATGTCGCCAAGTGTGACAGCTGTCAACGACACGCACGTATGACACATAGACCCTGTGAGATTTTACATCCTTCTTTAACACCTTAGCCTTTCATGAAATAGGGCATGGACATAGTTGGCAAATTACCTCCTACCCCAGGTCAGAAGGTCTTTATGTTGGCACTAACTGACGACTTTTCTATGTGGATAGAAGCAAGTTCTTTTCAACAGGTACACGATAAGGAAATGATTTCTTTTATATATACTAACATAATTTTCAGGTTTGGTGTCTTGTCCGAAATAATATTCGACAAAGGGTCGCAGTTTATCAGCAACAAAACGAAGCATTTTTGTGATGAATGGAACATAATGTTGTTAACGTCAACGCCAAGGTATCCGCAAGCCAACTAACAGGATGAGTCTAGCAATAAGGCGATCATTGACAATTTGAAGAAACGACTTACAGCCAAGAAGGGTAAATGGGCAAAGGCACTACCTTCCATCTTATGGGCTAATCGCACGACACCGCGCACTGCAACAGGGCAAACGCCATTCTCGTTAGTATATGGGTGTAAAGTTGTCCTGCCATCTGAGGTGAACGTCCCGATTGCGAGATATGGCTTAATGACGGAGGACCAGAATTGCAACGAGCTTGTCAACGACCTGGATACCATTGAGTAGTTGCGCGACGCAGAGTTAGTGCGTATAGCGGCTCAGCAGCAAATAGTCGCAAGAAGTTTCAACAAAAATGTTCAAGCCAAATCCTTTGTTGAAGGTGATTGGGTCCTAAGGAAAATGTTCCAGAACACACAAGAAGTTAACGCTGGCAAGTTAGGACCTAAGTGGGAGGGGCCATACCAGATTAGTGAAGTAGTAGGCAAAGGAGCCTACCAATTGGTCCGACGTGACGGAAGCTCCGTGACACGTAGCTGGAACGCTACACATCTCAAACGATACTTCTTCTAGTTAAGTAATTTACTTTTTTTTCTCCACATTGTATAAGAAATAAATGATATTGTTATCATGTCTGCGTCGCTAACTGTTAGCGACCTTAGTGTTTTCTCACTACGTTTTGTTGCCTTTTAGGAAAGTCATTCCCATCTGTTTCAATAACGTCGCAACGGTCTTAATTACGACGCGACGAGTAGACATGCATCTTATTACACAGTAAAGTAAGAGGTGACGTTGTCACTATTTAGGGTTTTGCTGTTCTTTCCTGCTTCAACAAAAATGTTACGACAGAGGCCTTGCCATTCAAAGCCACAATTGTCTGCAATATTCCATCTATTTTCCTAACAGTCATATGTAAGTGTTTATATGTTTCTCATATGTATCCTAAGTTGCTAAGTCCAAACGTTTCGTTTGAACGACCAACGAAGGCTGACTAAGCGCCTGACTATGCCTCAAAAACGTCAGAATAACGACAGAAACACACGCATGTCACACAAGCAAAAGACATAAGATTAAATTTAAAAAATTAAAAAAAACAAACAGTTATCAAAGTTATGGCCACCCCCATAGGTGACCCACAAGTACAATAGAAAAAGTCACTCACTTGAGTGACCTGAAACGAAGTTTAATAGAATTCTAAAAAGATGAAAGCAAAGAAACACAAGGTAGAATGATTAAAGATTAAGCGTCAGAGATCTTGCTAGTTTCCTTTTCTGGCGACTTAGCAGCCGACGGTATGACGACTGGTGCTTCCTTCTCAGTCTCTGGATTGAGCGGCACGTCCGACGCAATAAAGCCAGCGCAAAACAGAGCATTCTCATCCATCTTTGGTGGAGAATCTGCCATAGCAGCCAAGTCATCCTCATCCATCAAATCCTTCATTGATCCCATGTACTGGAGGTTTAGGTCTATGTCTTTGTGTGGCGTCCACGATGCCGTCTTTTTCATTATAAATTGATGCATGAGTTTAGCCTTGACCCTAGTGGTCACTTCAGCCTCGAGCAAAAGCAGATCGTTCTCTTGACACGACGACTCTTCTAACTTAGTCGCCTTCTCCCTTATTTGATCCAGTTCTTCTCCATTTTTCTTCAGAGTCTCCTCCATCTTTTTTATAGTCTATTTATAAGATTCCACCTTAGATTCCTTGGACTTTACGTCCGACTCAGCTTTGTCAACTCTCTGCTTCATGGTCTGGTGACCCTTCAGTAGTGTCGACATCTCCCTCTTAGCCATAAAGAGATGTTGTGATGACTGTGCAAAGAGAAAAGAAACATGTCAGATCGTAACTATAAATTGTTGATTAACGACATAACAACCATAGTTAAACTAAGCGACCTTACCTGGCAGAGAAGTTCCAAACCATCTGACATCATTCGAGGGAGGGTGTGCTTCTGGCCATATGGACCTTTCCAACGACATAAAGTCGTTGGGGACGGTCACAGCGTATGATGGCCCACCCTTGTCAGGAGGGGACAGGAATTCAGTTTTGCGCGTCTTAGGCGCAATATCTTATTCGTCGTCCAGATGGACGACGACTGTGGTGTCCTTCTTCGTCGATGCAGATACAGTGTCGGTAGAAGATTCCCTCTTGCGTTTGCGCAACATTTCCGCTAACGCCTGGCTGTCCATACTTCCCCTAGGACGCAATTGTGATGAACCTGTTAATAAACGTTTAGTCGATAAAAAAAATTATGACGTCGTTAGAACCTAAAGCAGAGACAAAAAGCAAACTTACCAGTGCCATAGATGAACAGCTGTCTTGGTTAGCGAATAGGATTCGTCTGAATTGTCTTCCTCTAATACCTCCAGAAACTTGTCGCAGAGACTCTGAGATTCGTCGCGACGCGTTAGTAATTTTGGGTCCAGACCTGTAGAAGGAACGATGTAAGAGTAATGTTAACGACACGACGCAAAGAAAAAAATGATTGAAATTAAACAAACCTTCTGTGTTCCAGCCACCAATTAGGGTTTTTCCAGCTTCCCCTAGAGATGATTTCTTCACTAAGACATATCTGTTCTTCCATCCTCTGTCGTTTGATTGAACTCCCCCAACCAAAGGCTCTAATCTCGCTTTGGCATGAAGGGCTATCCTATTCTTGGCCTTAACCCTAATTTCATAGTAGAGCAAGAGGTCGTGAAGAGTGAAGGCTTCTTCCCACGACGCCGTCACTCTGTCAACGACGCTCAGAATTCGCCATACTTGGGGCATTATCTGCCAAGGGCTGATCTGGTAGATCTACATTAAGTCTCTGGCTAGGGGGGGAGAAAGGGAGTCTCAGACCTATTTTGAAGGGGTACTCATAAAGCACCGCCCAGGTGGTGGGGCATGTCTCCGGTGGTTTGGTTGACTCTGCGTTTCTAATAACCATGTCGGCAGGTGAATTTCCTAACTCTAGAAAACTTATCATGTCCTCTTCTGACATGGTCGACTGCTTGTTCTCGTTTTCACTTCTTTGTTCTACGACTTTCTCCTTACCCCTTGACTTTTCCCGGTTTTTTTTTTACGAACGTCCTAATGCTACGCCTACTGGGTGCCATGGGTACGATTGAAGAAGAAAGCGAAAGTGCGAAATAAAGAGACTAACGGACAAAAAATAAAATTTTACCTGGTACTAGAGATCGGTTTTCCGGCGGAGAAAATTATGAAAGTTATGGAAATTTTCTTGCTTTAGAGAGAGAAAGATTAGGTGGATTAAACTTTCAATCACACGCGATATTTATATCTCCAAGGGCAATCATTACTTTAAGGTAACGGTTAGAAATTAACGGCTCTTTAAAATATTATCTTTTTTGAGACCTTTGGGTTGCCTTGTGGATCTTTTTTTTTTATCTAAGTATGTCCGCAATATTTTTTCTTTACATGTCGCGCAAGATTTTTTAGCTAAAGTATCTTGATTACATTGAAGATGTTTCACTTGATGCGATTCTTTGATTTTTTAACAATTGTCTCATAGTTTTTGTGTTACCCCGTTTCGACAATTGGAGGTAAACTGTTATGGCTGATTTTTGCAGGATGACATTGGCATGATGACATAGCGACTTTGACACTAAGACGCAACGGGAGGATGTGAAGACCAAGTCAACTAAAACCTGGTTGTCCAAGAAAGGAAGGAGTCCAACGCGGCATTAATTCAGCCAAGGGAGCCGTTAATGAAAATAAATTGCACAAAGAAGGAAAGAAGATTATGTCGTTGGAGCTTGGTTAGGAGAATCTCCTATAATCAAGGAACCGTTACTATTGTAATTACTTAGGGAATCAATAGGATGTTTATTGGGAAAAATCCAAGGAAAAATATACGAAAAAATACATACAAAAGAAAAGGCAATCTCATTAGAATGGTCTCTCGACATTTTGTACTCAGAGAAAAAGAACTTAAGATGTAACGACTGTCACACATCTGTAACAACAATCCTTGATAGTAGATTGGTGGAACCATCTCCACCCGCAGTTTTTACCCACCTTCATTGGGGTTTTCCGCGTCACCATTTTTGTGTGTTCATCCCTTTGATCCCCTTTTGCATTCATTCCTTGCATTGACATATACATAATCTGGTTAAATTGTCCTTAACTTTAATTCTGTCATGAGAGACAAATTTTAGCATAAACAATAGATGGAAGATTCAACCGATAACACCCAGTTACCATTCACGTATGTTTAACAAGGAGCAAGAAAGAAGATAGAACCTAAAGCACTACGGCGTTAAAGAAGGAGTTCAAAAAAATCTACCATCATCAAACTGAAAAATGTAAACTGGGTATGTAATTTCATCTCTTAAAATGAAACACACATATTATTAATTAGATATGAGATACGATAAATCGCAAAAAAAAAAATCAGATCAAAAATAAAAACAACTCGAACAAACTAAAAATCAGATTTGATTCATGACTCGACCGCCGACTACCGGTTTTCATGTCATCATCTTGCAGCAGTCTTGCAAGCATCTTGAAAAAACTAAAACAATTAATGACAAAAGATTAAGTTGCCTGTTTCACAAAGTAAAATGCATGGAAAGCACCACTTCGGTAGCCAAGAGCACCCGTTGATAAACTTAGAAGTAAAAAAAGCTTTTAATAACATTAAACCGCCTTTTCATCCATTCTTCCTATTAATATCTTGGCTTATACTTAAGATGATGAGAGGTTAAGCTTAGATCTTTATGACCAGTTATTTAGAGTGTGCACAATACAACATCCACAACCCTAACAATGGTATATCAATTATGCCTTTATGATTCCCACATTACATAAAATATATTTCTTATCTAGCTGGAGATTGGATCTTGCGGTGGTTGAACGCCGGGCATCTCGTAGTCGAGCGACGAGCGCCGGTTTTCTTATAGTCGGAGCGACGAGGGTGTTGGGCAGTTGGAAGTGGGATAATTTAAGGTGGAAGAGAGGATGCGAGATAATGATAGAGGAGACGAGAGATGCAAGATTGAGAGGATGAAAGACACGAGAGTGAGAGAGGAAAAGAGAGAAGAATGAAAATGATGAGGTCGAGGGATGAGAGAGGCGAGAATAATGTGAGGGATGAGCGAGGAACTCTAGCGTGTTTGGAAGTGGGATAATTTAAGGTGGAAGAGAGGACGCAAGATAATAATAGAGGAGACGAGAGATGCAAGATTGAGAATATGAAAGACATGAGAGTGAGAGAGGAAGAAGAAAGGAAGAAGAGAGGAAGAGAGAGGAATGAAAATGATGAGGTCGAGAGATGAGAGAGGCGAGAATAATGTGAGGGATGAGCGAGGAACCCTAGTGTGTTCTACTATTGCCTAATAAAGGTTTTGTCGTGTTTTTTTAGATCTTAGATCTATTATTGCGGTTTTCACGCAAAAACGCAGTAATGTATTAAAATTTTATTTAAAAATTTAGATGTGCAACTTGTTGTCTGATTAATTTTAGGACCTCACACATGTATGGATTGTAAAACACCTTATAATGTGTGGTGTTGTAAGCCTATGGATTATTCGACACTAGTAGAGAAAGGTTGATTTGCGTCGGACCTGGGACCCCTATTTGCGCCGGACTAGGGTCTGACGGCACAGGTCTCGATGCAGATGACCAATAATTGATCTGCGTCACATGCGAAAACGACGCATATCTTTTAGCTATTTGCGTCGCACGTTGTATACGGTGCGACGCAAATCAGCCATTTGCATCGCATGTTCAACTATGTGCAACGCAATTCAATCATATTTTATTTTAAAAAAAGAAATCTGCATCACATCTTTAGTAATATGCAAAGCAAATTAGGAATTTTTGTTAAAAATAAAAGGGAACCTGCGTCAAATTGGGAAATTTTTATTAAAAAAAAATCAAACATCAACAATCCAACATCAAATAACAGTGCAAACCTAATCGATCGAATCGCAGCAAAAGCAAATAATTTCAATCGCACAATATGACAGTATTGCAAGTAGATAACAATATTGCAAGTACAACGATTAATTTCACACAATATGACTTAAAATCGCAATCGAATTTTTGCATTAATATGTAAATATTAGATACAAACAAATTTTTGCATTAATATGAAAATATTAGATACAAACATATGGAAAAATATATATACAATATACACAAAACAAATTGCATTGTAAATATTAAATAAATTAAAACTAAATCTAATAAAGGAACATTGTAACGGTCGACGTTTTTCGATGTGTTCGAGGGAGACAACTTCGAGAAGAACATTCCAGATCTGAAAGTTAAAAAGAAAATTCTAAATCTGAAAATAAACCATAAAAATGCCAAAAGGAAACAAAAACATTAGATATAAAAAAGGAAAAATTGATTCTAATAATCCAACCTTTGGGGCATTCGCTCAAATTAATCCCAACTTTTGATTTTTTTTTAATAATCCAACCTTTTAGCATGCTCTGCTCATATTGAACCGTGACCTGTTAAGAGAGGTTGGAGACCAGTATAATAGGTTAATGGTACACATGTCTTATTTTAAGTTGTTCTAATTTAAGTTAATCGATTTTAACTTTAATTAACAAAACTAAAACTAATTTAAGTATCTAACTGATAAGCTAACTACCAATGATACCACCTCCAACAACAACACCACCACCACCACTGTCAAGTCTCAACAGCACCGCCACCACCATTATGAACAACACCTAGTCCATCACCACTTTCACCCCTCTCTAATTCCACCACCAAAAATCCACCTTCTCCAACCTCTCTTTCTCTCTCCTCCCAACCACAAACTAACACCCAAACCCACCCTAACTCCACCCCCACCTACAAAAATCAACTCAAAAACCCCCAATTACCACCCAGTTTGTCCAGCACTGCACACACTACCACCACATCCCATCATCATCACCTCTTTCTTCCTCCTTCGTAACCATCACCACTCACTTCCTCTTTCTTCCTCCTGCCGAAGCAATCTATCAGCGTCAATTGAAACATCGCTCTGTGCAAGAAGAGAGCGTAACTCGTCTTCAAGCTTAGACATGGCAGATTGAATGACATGTTCAGCGAAATCAATGAAGGTAGGGTCTTGCTAGAGTTTACGATCGGCAATCAAATCGAGAACATCGGCGATAGCACTTAGTAGCGAGAAATTCGCAGGAAGCGTTGGGAGGAATAGAGGAAGTGGATGTTGTTGTTGTCGTGTCGGAGAGGAGTGGGGGTGCACGCAGCCCACAAGAGATGGGGAGGGGATTCTCACAGGCGTGGTTGGGGTTCACATGGGATTGAGAGAGGCTGCTAGGGGTTGTTTGCAGGGGGTGTGGAGGGAGTGGGGTAGGGGCATTGCCGCATTGGTGGTGGTTACTGAGGCCTGGGGGGTCGTGAGGGGGAAGAAGAGAATAATGTACGTTGCAGAGAAGAACAAGGGAGCAATAGATTAGAGATGAAAATAAAAGCTTGAAAAAAAAAAATTATTTCACAACTTCAACAGGTTACCGGTCTTACGATTCAATATGAGCAGAGCATGCTAAAAAGTTGGATTATTAAAAAAAAAATCAAAAGTGGGATTAGTTTGAGCGAATGACCCAAAGGTTGGATTATTAGAATCAATTTTTCCTATAAAAAATAAATATAAAAACGAAGGATTAATGTTTTTATTTTTTATTTGCATGAACTAAGTTTTTATTTTTCAGATCTGAAAATGAAAAACGAATTTTCAGATTTGTACCTGTCTAAGCGAGAGAGAAAACGAAAGATGATGTGATTCGCCGGAGAATTCATTCGCCGGAAAATGAAAGTCGTCCGCTGAAGTCGTCGTCAGAAAAATTGTTCGTTTGCAGAGAGAGAAAACGAATGATAATGTGAGAGTGAGAGTAAAATTTGTGAACATGATTCACAGAGTGAGAGTGAGAGAGGAGAATTTGAGAGTGAGAGAATGTGAGGAGTTAAGCGGCGCGGTGAGAGTGAGAGAATAGGAGGAGTTTTTAGGTTAGAGAATGTTATAGGGCGCGATGAGAGTGAGAGAATGTTAAGGAGTTTTTAGGTTAAATGTGTGGTTGGTGGGCCGCGGATCTAAGTCGGATGGGCTATGAGGTACGACGCAAATTGGGCTTTTGCAACGCATCAAAGTACCGTGCAACGCAGAAAGTGGAATTTTCTTTTTTCAAGAAGGAGAAGATTTGCGTCATATGTGCCAGGTGGTCCGATGGACATTGGGCTTTTGCAACACACTTATGGTACATGCGACACATATAGCTCGTACCGGTGCTCATTTACCCATGATGTGCGTCGCACTCTTCTTTGCATGCGACACAAATTACCCTTTTGTGTCATTTTGCTTTACATTCGACGCACTTGGGGCGATGCAAATTCATTGTTGAGAGTTTTTGTTTCTACTATTTATTATCATGTAAGTGAGGGTAAATTATGTGCTAGATCTAAGAAGGCTATATTTATCGGTTTTCGGAGTGAAGTTAACCATAAAATTTGGTCTCCTTCTAAGAGTCGACTTATTCTAAGTAGAAGTGTAATTCTTGATGAAAATTTTATGCCTATCCCTACTGTGAATTCTATTGTGGTGCCATCTAGTAGTGATGCTAATAAACAGGTGGAGTTGCAAGTCACTAAAGATTAGAATGAATCACAACATCAAGGTGGAAGAGATCAACATGTTGCTACTAATACTGATTGTGCAGAATTTTCTATTCACCAATTAGAATCATAACCTAGCATAGCCCTTGATACATATAAAAGAGTCGGTATCGGGCCAGCGTGGAGGTATGTTTTGAGGATATGGTTGCTTATGCACACCAGGTTGCTGAAGAGGTGGATACTCATTAGCAATCCACATATAGAGAAGTTGTTGTTGGTAGTGAGTCAGCTTAATGTTTTGCTGCAATGGAAGATGAGATGGAGTCACTAGATATATATCGACTTGTGAGCTACTTAAACATCCTAAGTTGAGAAAGATTGTCACTTGCAAATGGGTATTCAAGAAGAAGGAATGATTCTCACCTACTGAAGGAATCAAGTATAATGTTTGAGTTGTTGCAAGATGGTTCAAACAAATACAAGGGGCTGGCTATGATGAGATTTTCTCACCATTGGTTAGACACACTTAATTCAGAGTGATGTTAATGATATTTGCACATTAGAATATTGAACTCAAGCAACAAAATGTGAAAACAACTTTCCTACATGTGAAGCTAGCAGATGAGATTGACATGACTCACCTAGATCGGTTCCAAGTTCTTGGTAAAGAATAATGTATTTGTAGATTGAAGAAGTTCTTGTATGGACTAAAGCAATCTCCTAGGCAGTGGTACAAGAAGTTTGATAGCTATATGACTCATTTAGGCTACAACAGGAGTAAGTATGATTGTTGTGTGTATAACATCAAGTTGGATGATGGTTCAATGGTTTATATGGTCCTGTATGTAGATGATATGCTCATAGATGCGATGTCCAAGTTTGATATTCATAAGTTGAAGGGTCTTTTTAGTTTTGAGTTTGAGATAGAGGTTTTGGGTGTTGCGCAAAAGATAATGGGGATGAAGATTTATAAGGAAATAGATCAGAGGAAGGTTTTCTTGTTACAAAAAGGTTTCACTTAGAAGATAATGTCAAGATTTGGTATGCCATCCAGCTAAACCTATAGAAACTCCTAGTATTGTAAATATACATCTATCTTATGCTTTTGCACCCTAGTCTGATGTTGAGAAAGAGTACATAGCTCGAGTCCCATATGCTAGTGTAGTATGAAGCTTGATGTATGTTATGGTTTGAAATAGACTGGATCTTGCACATGATGTTAGCGTTGTTACTAGGTTAATGGGGCAACATGAGAAGGAAAACTGGAGATTTGTTGATAATGCTTTCAATTATCTAGGACTAGGATTAACCAAGCACGAAGGTCTCGTTGTGTTGATGAAAAAAGCTTTTTGATAGATGTGCTCTTTAGTATATTGTTTCTTTTTTTTAGGTTCGGTTTAGGCCCTTTTTGTTTAGGTTAATTAGAAGCGTACTATATAAACCCTATAATCAACTCCTTCCTTCATTCAGTACATGTATGCTCTCTCCTAAAGATAATAAAACGTTTATCCTCCACTTGTAGATGTAGCTAACACATTAGTGATCAATTATGTTAATTCTCATTTCGATTGATCTTTAATTGTTCGTTGCTTTATTTTAACTATCATAACAAAGTGCATAAGGTCTAGATATAGAGAGAATAATATATGATATTGTAAGTCTTCAGTATAAGACGAGCCTTGTCTATATACACAACAAAGTGCCCTCATAGTGGTTGCTTATGAAAAAACTCTTGGCCTTTGAAAATAGGTATTTTGTTAAGGAAGACTAGTTGATAAGTTGACCATCAGTGACCGATATGAGAGATCAAAACCAAGTTTAAATAGTCTTTTATACATAAGAACGGATCAGGCCTGGGAGGGCCTTGGCCTGTCCCTTTATATGAAAAATTAATGGGTTTTTCTATGGGATATCCTTGTGTGTTTTTAAAATTCTATGTTGTACTCCTTATGTTATTTTGTTCTATGTAGTACCCTTAAGTGCTCTTTAAATTTTCTCTACAGTACCCCTCCGTTAAGGTCAATGTTAAGTTGATCGTTAGTTTATTTATTTTCCTACATTTGGAGGGGAAAATTCCCATGAAAACTCGACCTATAGGTTCGTTGTTGCTTCTTGAAATCCGAAATATTCAAAATCTCATGCGAAAATGAAAAAGGATCTGGAACTATAAGTTTGGAGTTAGAGGAAATAAGTTCTTGAGGTTTCAAAGAATGACGGATTTGGCGGGGCATTTCGTGTTCACATTATCGTTTGTGATAGATAAGAAATAATAGGGGGATTATAGAGAAAACTTAAGAAGTTGAAGGATACTATGTAGAACAAAAATACATTAGGGGTACAACGTAGAATTTTAAAGAACACGGGGGTATTCCATAGAAAAACCCAAAATTAATATATAGCACAATATATTGTTGAAAGGAAATATTAATTGTGTGCCCACTTAGGTGGTTAAACACCTAAATCCTGTGGAGATGTAAACTTTCCAAATATTGAATGTTGGTCTGGAGTTCAAGGGAAAGTGTTTGTGACCTACACTAGAAGACTAAGACATAGCAATTGTTATCTACATCTCCTAGCACTAATAATTGAAATTGATAGAATACTATTTACTTTAGAATATATTTTGTTCTTAGAATCATATTATGGATAGGTTTCCTAATATGTATAGGACTATCCTTAGGTTGTAAACAATATATATTTATCAATGATCATCACTCTAGATTCAGGAGTTTTCCCAAATCTAGCATGGTATCACAGCTTTAGGTTTAGCATTAGCTTCCACAATTTTATTTTGTTTTTTCCTTTTGACGCGTGTTAGTCACCAATCTGCCGCCATTTTTAATATGTTTTCTTATGCCACCAAGTTCCACAGATACACCACTGTGTTTCTATGTTTGTGCTGCCACAACACATACCATCTCCATGTGTGGTTTAAGTCCCAAAAACCAACAAAAAATTCACACTATTTTTACCTAATAAAATTTGTGCATCATGACTAAAGATGTCAGTGAACCGTCTAGCCCAAAGGCCCCTCCAATACGCCACAAACCGAATATTATTATGCTCTCTCCGTCTATAATATTTAAAATTGCGTACCTATGATTCTTGATTGTGAGAAAGTACAATATTCCAACTGGGTGGAGTTATTTGAATTCCATGCTCATGCGTTCAATGTCTTAGATCACATCGATTAAAAGACCCCTTGTATGACTAATATATATGCCGATATGTGGAAACGTCTTGATTTAATTGTGAAAAAATAGATTTATGGTACCATATCTTCTAATCTTATTTAGACAATTCTTAGTTGCGGCGATTCCTCGCAAAAAATTTAGAACAAATTGTAGGGAATTTTTCAAGATAACAAAGTAACTCGGGCCATCTACCTTGAAAATCAGTTTACCTCCCTACACCTTTCCAGTTTTTCGAATGTTTCTGCATACCGTCAACAATTCAAGAATTTACAAGATCACCTTGCTAATGTTCATCATCCTATCTACAGACAACAATTGGTGTTGCACTTGCTTTCCGGCCTTATTAACACGGATTTTGATATTGTAGCTACCACGATCGAATAGACGGACCCTCTCCCAACCATTCAATCTGCTCGCTCACGTATGATTCTTGAAGAGGCTCGTGGAGCTCATGATTCGAACCCACGAAATTCAAGCTTTATCGCTTACAACCAATTCAAAACACCTACTAACAATAGCAGACCATCGTCTCACCCACCACCCAACCACCAACAACATTGGTCGTGGTCGTGGTCGTGGTCGTGCTCGGGGTGGCAAGGGTCGAGGGTTTGAGGCCCAGCTGTCCCAACAGCTGCAAAGCAGCGCTGCTTCTTCCATTAATTCCTTGTAGCCATGGATCAACCCTGAAGGCTCTTGGCCTGGTCCACTTCCGTCGGCTCCTCAATGGGCCCAAGCACCAATCCCATATCCTCAACAACAGTGCACGCAAAGTCAGCGTCCTAGGCCACCCTCTCATGTTCCTTATAATGTTTTCTATGGGCCTGACCCATACCAACGCATCCCACAACTTACACAAAGAGTTATCATGCAACTTATTCAGAGTATGGGCCTCCTATGACCCCCCCACTGACTTTGCAATTTCTTTTGCAATAATGACTTTGCCTATGGATAATTCTTGGTACATGGCTTCGGGAGCTACAACACAAATGACCAATTCTTCAGGTAATCTTATGTTTTTATTAAATTTAAGCACCAATAATCATATTTTAGTTGGTAATGGTCATCACATTCCGGAAATGGTCATCGCATTCCAATAACGGATTTCGGTCACCATCAGAAAAATTGCCCTTTTTTCTCCATGATGTCTAGCTCCATAAATAATACAAAAACTTATTTATGTCCGAAAATTTACCGCTAATAATCATTTTTCCATAGAATTTGATCCTTATGGTTATTATGTGGAAGGATCTTGGCACATGGAGCATAATCGTGATATGCAATAGTTCGGGGGAGCTATATCCAGTCACCACCACCTTTCTTCCACTTGTCTTGCCACCGACCTCACAACTTCATCATCTGCAACCTGGCATAGTCACCTAGAACATCCAGGATCTCAAGTTTAAAACAATCTTAGGTCTAGAGATTTAATACATTGTAATAAGGAACCTACCTTCAACTTTTGCAATTCTTGTAAAGTAGGAAAACATCTTCATTTGTCATTTCATTCTTCTAATAGTACTACTAGTTCTGCTTTTGATATTATTCATGATGATCTATGGATATCTCATATACATAGTTCTCGAGGTATTAAATATTACCTAGTGCTATTAGATGATTTTACGCATTATGTTTAGACCATACCACTGAAACTCAAATCTAAGGTCTACTAAAACTTCATTAATTTTTGCCACTATGTCCAAACTCAATTCGAATGCCCCATCAAAGCTTTTCAATATGTCCATGGGAGGGAATTCAATAATAGCCCTTTTTAGTTATTTTGTGTCAAACATGGAATAATTTTTCACTTTTCTTATATCCCCGCACATCTTCACAAAACCAGAAAGCTGAACGCATGATTAAAACACTAAACAATATATCTCGTACTTTTTTATGTCATGCCTCCATTCCTTCATCATATTTTGGTAAAATCACTTGAAACAATCACCTATCTTCTCAATCTCTTACCTACTAAGACACTCAATAATATATTCCTCCAGACGAAGCAATATTTAACAAAACTCCTTCTTATGACCATATTCGGGTTTTTGGGTGTCCGGGCTTTCCGAATTTAACAGCCACTACTCCTCACAAATTAGCTCCTCCTCCATACCATGTGTTTTTCTCGGCTATCCATGTAATCATAAGGGGTATAGATGTCGTGATATTGCCACGAGTATAATAATTATTTCTCATCATGTCACCTTTGATGAGAATACCTTCCCCTTTAAAAATTTGAGATACTTTAGGTCCAGACCACTTTATCCCCTTTATGGGCACCCCCTCCCCACGCTACATCTGGTACAGTGCCTATCCCAGCCCATACCCCAACTCAAACTCCATCCGCAGTCTCTCAACTATCCCTTGCAAGTCCATGTGTGAGTCCTCCTAGCCTAGTTCCCATTTCCAAGTTATTCGTCCCTCGGTAAACTGGGCCTGGCCCAATGTCTTATTCTCACACACTTTCTTCCTCACACCCTACTAATCAGCTAAGCCCCCCCCCCCCCCCTCTGTGGCCTACCTACTATTCGACCCACATACCCCCTCCATCCCCTCTACTAATGCACACAAGGTCCAATGTGGGATTTCCAAACCCAATTCCAAATATGGCCTTCACACTATTGCTCCTTCTCCTCCTCTACATCGTTCACCCATTATTAAATCACACAAAATAATATTAACTGACCCGAACTAGAATGCAGCGATGCATGTTGAACATGGTGCTTTAATTAATACAAGGATATGGGAATTAGTACATAGGCCTATGGAGGTGAACATTGTCAATTGCATGTGGATTTAGACACACGAGGAAAATGATAAAGGTGACCTTCAAAGGTACAAAGGTCGTCGTGTTTGTGATGGCATGTCTCAGGAGGTGGGTGCGGATTGTGATGAAACTTTTAGTCCAGTTGTTCGACGTGCTACTATTCATATAGTGTTGGGACTTGCTATGGTTTGTAATTAGTGTATTCACCAGCTTGATGTGAAAAAGCCTTTTTACACGATGACTTACATGAAACGATTTATATGCATCAACCTTTAGGTTTTCTTGATAAGAGATTTTCCCATTATGTTTGTCGCCTTCATAACGCTCTCTATGACCTCAAAAAAGCTCCCCGTGCTTGGTATCAACATTTTGCGCATTGTCTTATTCAGATGGGATTCATTGTTGATTAGAGTGACAACTCTTTATTCACTTTTTGTTAGGGTAATGATATGGCTTATCTTCTTATATATGTTGATGATATTATATTTTGCATATCTTCTGATGCTTGGTGGATCCATGTCATGGCTCACTTGAAATATGAATTTTCTATGTATGATTTAGGGGCACTCAGTTATTTTTTAGGCATTTCAGTTACGCGTACACCTTCCTACATGCTTCTTTCTCATAAAAAGTATGCACAAGAACTATTGGAGCGCGCATGTATGGGGACATGTAATCCTGGAGTGAATCATGTTGACACTAACTCTAAGCTTAGTGTCAATTCGGATCCTCGTGTGGCATTTTAGACTCATTGTCGCAGCTTAGCAGGTGTTCTGCATTACCTCACTTTTACTCGACTAGATATTGCTTATGAAGTACAACAGGTATGCCTTTTTACACATGAGCCTAGAGAGACTCATTATAATGCATTAAACCACATCTTGCTTTATATTTAGGGAAGCATTGATCATGGATTACATTTATAATAGAGGTGATCATTTGCGGGCCTGGGACGGGGTGATCCTAAAAAATTTGTCCAACGGGCCTAGTGATGCATAACCAAGCCATTTTTTGCGGGCTTGACTTTTTGTCCTTACCTGCCCTAAAAACGAGCCGGGCATGCCCACCGGCATACGGGCACGTTTAGAATCTATTTATATAATATACTAATAATTAAATGCAAAAAAAAAAAAAACAGCACTGGGATTTTAATAAAATGATGTTCCACATACAAGTTAATATTTACTAACAATCCTATTACAAAGTTACAACAACATCAACAATAATTTAAAATAAGGAGCAACAACAACGCAGCAGCCTTCAACAAGAACTAACTTCATGAATGTCCAACCTAAACAACAACAAAAAATAAAAGGCAAAAGACATAAGTGATTTTATGAGCCTGTGTAGAAGAGAAAGAAATAAAGAAAAAGGGAAATGCACTTGCTTAATTAATCATTTTCATTCAGTAGAATCTTCATTAGTTGTTACAACTTCATCTTCCTCTTCTTGCTCCTCTTCACCAAAAGTATAATTATCTTGGCAAAAAAATGCTTGATGAACTTGTTTTATACAAAGAAATAAAATGTTACAAAAAGAAAATAAGTTTTTAGGTTTAAATTGAACATATATTGAATGAATGATTAATTTTAGATAGCTTACTCACCCAATGCAAAACCTTTTGCACGCGACCAATCTTCATAACATGCAAGCACCTCAATTGTTTTCTCATTGAGAGAGGCCTCCAAGGATTTATTAATTTCTTTCCCATGCTAAATGTTGATTCCGAAGGGACCGTTGAAATAAGACTATTTAAGATATCACGAGCCATACATGCAAAAGGTTTGGATAACGATTGAACTCTTGTTCCAATAAGCCAATACATTGCATTTTTCAGTTATTTCAGGGTTCTCCTCTAAATAGAGTTCCAATTCACTCTTATCATTATCAACTTTTCTTTTTTTAACTCAAAAACATCTTATAATCCATTATTTCTTCCCATCGAACATTGTCACAACCAGCACTACCAGGGACATTAATTATCCTAGAGCTAGTGGCAAAAGTAGGAGAAGGACTCCGTCCAACCCCCTTATACTCATCAAATAAGTCCATTAAAGTAATCATAATGTGTGACACCATTTCCTTAGCATATGTTTCCCCATGTAATTTTTCATAACGATACTCAACTCTCTCTAACTTAAAACGAGGATCGAAAACAGCAGCACATGTAAGAATAACATTAAAATCTGACCAATATTTGTCGAATTTTAGTTGCATATCTCTAGCCATGGAAGACAAGTTAGAAAATGGACCATTAGCAACCTCTATTAACTTTTTATGCATCCGCCGCACACCATCAAAATAGATATTTGTAGTGGGATTGTTTGAGGCAGAAAATACATTAGTGATATTGTAAAAGAGCTTCAAGGATGCATGCAAAGATAATATACTTTTAGATCTTTATCTCGATGAACCACAAGATTAATAACATCCCTAAAATATATGAAGCAATCAAGCATCAAAAAAGTTGAATTCCACCTTATGGGATTATCCCCATGTAACTTTTTGGTTATTGATATACCAAAACTTGTTTCCGCGATATTATATAACTTCTTCTTTTTCGAGATTGAGTGGCGAAAATAAAATGCTTAACTATACTTCTAATCTTGACAACAACATCATCTACAAGCTTTAGTCCAGCTTGTACTACAAGATTAGTAATATGACAAGCACATTGACAATGAAAAAGCTCCCCATTTGAAACCAAACAATTCTTTCTTATGAAATGATTTTTTAGGCAAGCTACCATTACATCATTGTATGATAAATTGTCTGCGGTGAAGCTAAACACCTTATGGTCAATTTGTCATTAGCCTAAACATAATGCAATCTCATACGCAAGAGTTTCTCCATCAAAAGGAGGTGTTAAAGCCCCAAATCTAATTATTCTCTTTTGCAATTTCCAATTAGCATCAACCCAATGGGCAATTATATGCACATATACTCATCTTGAGTATGTTCACTTCTCCAATTATCAGTTGTAAAAATATATCCTACCAGGGCTTTTTTGCAAATCATCCATGATACTCTGTTTTTCATCATTCTAATATCTGAATAGATCCCTCCTTAAGTGTGCCTACTAATAGCATTAAATTGGGGCACATAGTTGACACCATATACCTAAAAACAGGCTCTTAACAAGTAGCAAAAGCATGTGCACTAGCGACAAAATAAATACCAATATTCCTCTAAACCTCCTCAAAATTGAGATTGGGATTTCTTAACATGTTGCTCTGACCACCACTTGATTGACCATTAGAAATGCAATAATTTCTTATATCATGATTCATTCTCTTAGGACATTTTTCTATATGTCGTTTGAGATGTGATGTTCTACTACTACTATTAGATGTGATGTTCTTGACAAAAAAGAAAGGGGTTACATGTAGCTTTTATGGTACCATCTGTTAGGATTTGTCGTGTCATGTGTTGCCAGACAGTGGATTTTAAGTTCCTACCTTGAGAATTAACTGGAGAGCCTTGATCATTGCAAGGAAGTTAATCATCATCCACTAAATTAACTGGGGAATCAGCATTTCCTGGAGTTCCCGCCATACCTGGTTACACATAAAGAATAATTAAAGTGAGAATAAAAAATCAAACATAAGATGGCCAAGTCGAACTCCTAGACTCACACTCGTGTGTTCAACTTAGTAGCTTAGCTCAAAAGCAAACCAAATTTGTGGTCAAATAGAAGTAGAGTCAAACAACAATGACAAAAATTTTGTCAAGAAAACATACCAAAGTACACAATCATACAATTTATTTTACCTAAACCTTCGTTCTTTTCAAGTTTCATCTAAAATAACAATATTGATGTTATTATAGTACAGAGTTACAAACTACAAGTCTAGCTAGCAAAAAGGTAAACAAAAGCAACTTTGAAAGCTAGAAATTGATTGTTGACGTATATAGCAAACACAAATCATAGAAACAAAGAAAAAAAATGGACATACTAAGGGCATGTTCTCTTCGGCATAAAACAGCTGAACTTAACTAAACTGAATTAAATTGAATTGAACTGAACTAAATTGAATTGAACTGAATTGAACTGAACTAAATTGAATTGTTATATGTGAGAGTAAAAGTATTGTCAAGAGCTGAGCTGAATTGAATTGATCTGAACTGATCTGATTTGAACTGAATTGAACTGAAAATAAGCCGGTGAAAACAGGCCTAACAGATGTAAATGAAAAATAAAAAATACCAAACAAATTTATACTAGTTCAAAGAAAAGGTGAACAATTTATTTTACCAATATAAATTATAAACTAAGGAGAACTTCAAAAATCAAATGCTCAGTAAACAGTATTAGATTTCCACAGGAAGATGGAGCAGAAGATTGTAGATCTAAATTTTTTTAGAGAGAGAAAATAGGTGGGAACTGGGAAACGAAAAAAAAAATGAGAAAAGGGTTATGTTTTGAGGCTCACGGCTCACGCAAATGTCTTTCATTCTTTACATCTTCTAGTGGCTTTTAGAGTTATAACTTCTAGGTTAGGTATTACTATAATTTACAGAATTACAGTATATTAAGTCAAGTTAGGCTATGTTCAGTTCACCTTATTTTTGCTTATTTCAGATCAGATCAGATCAGATCAGATCAGATCAAATCAGATTAGAACAGAAAAAATAAGTTCAGATCAGATCAGATTAGATCAGAAAAAATAATTTCAGATCAGATCAGAAAAAATAAGTTCAGATAAAATCAGATCAGATCAGATCAGTTCACATCATGCTTATATTTAAAAAATCATTATTATTATTATTAAATATCTTTCATTACATATTAGTAAAATTTATAATAATTGAATATTAATAAAGTACTCATTGAGACGAATCAAACAAGACCCCATATGACTATATTTTTTCTTATATATTGAGAAAAATCTAAAAGATTCTCTCTAATTGTGAATTGTGTCAAGATTCTAAGTGAAAAATATAAAAAAATACAAAGGGAGTATTATTATTTACTAGTACGTTTGTTCAAAAGTATTATTATTGTTGTTGTTGTACTTATTAATTATTAATATTGATAATAATTATTAATCTTGTTGTTATCATTATAAATGTCAGTGTTATCATTATTTTAAGTTATTTTGTTGTTATTAAATAATAAAAAACTAAAAGCCACGTGTTAAGAACATAAAATTGACGCAAAAATAAGAAATATATAAAATATGATAGCTCAAATTTATGACAACGAAACTACTAAGTTCGGATTACATGTCAAAATAAGCTAAGTGCGAGATACAAATTAAAAATTTAGATTCGGTATAGCTCTTGCTACCGAATTCCAAATCTCTCTAGCTATTTAAGAGCACGCTATTTTACTTGCGCAAGTCATAGTTGTTTGTATATCTTACTTTATTTTATATTGAAAAAAAAAAAGAGTTGAGTTTGCCGACTTCTCAAGTGTGAAACATTTTTTTTAAGGGAAAGTATGAGACATTGTATAAGTGGTCTTATAAATTAATGACTTGGGTTATATAATTATTTTTAGTAATAATTATTAATACTATGATTATAATTATTGTTGTTGTTCTTATAATAATGATAATAATAATATTATTATTATTAATAAAAGTTGTGTAAAAGTTGTAATAGAAATAAAATGATAATAATAGTAATACTATAAATAATATCTTATAATATATTGCATAATAATGACTTACAAAGTAATAATATGGTAGTAATAATATATTTTATAAAAGATAAGATCTTGTAAATCAGATCAGATCAGATAAGTTCAGATCAGAAAATTTCAGGTGAACTAAACATAACCTTAGTATAGTATTAATGTATTATAGTTCACTTTAGATTTATATTAATTCAAAATATTTAAAAAAAAAAAAAATTAAAACGGGTCGGGCGGGCCGGCCCGAAATAAAATTTTCTTACTAATATTAACAGGTCGGGCTTGGCCCGTCCAAATAATTTATGTTTTTGGAAAGATGTCCAAGCCTTTTTTTTTTGGCGGGCCGACCTGTCCATGAACAACTCTAATTTATATCCTACTACCCTGTTTCGCTTGATCACTTATAATGATACTGATTAGGACGGGTGTCTTGACACTACTCGTTCTACTTCCAGATATTGTTGTTTTCTTGGATATAACTTAATTTCTTGCCAGTTTAAGCATCAACTTACTCTTTCTAAATCAAATGCCGAGGCAGGATATTGTGGTGTCACCAATGTTGTCCCGGAAGCTTGTTGGTTACATAATCTTCTTTTGGAGTTACATTGCCCTCTCCGACGGGCTACTATTGTTTATTGTTATAATGTCAATGCTATGTATTTGCCTCGTAACCTAGTTCAATACCAACATACCAAACATGTTGAGATGAAAATTCATTTTATTCTGGAAAGGGTTGTGTTGGGTAAGATACATGTTTTACATGTTCCAATGATATTAGTTTGCTGACATATTCACTAAAGGTCTTTCGCGGTTGTCATTTTTGGAGTTTAAGTCCATTCTTAGTGTTTGCCCTCCTCCCGCTCCGACTGCGGGGGTATAATAGAATACAATATACTTTAGGATATATTTTTTTCTTAGAGTCCTACTATGGATAGGCGCTAGTAGAATAATTATTTATTGTTGTGGTGGTATTGTTTTGGTGGTATTGTTACGGATTTACCCATACGCAACAATATATCACGTTAAAAGAAAAGGTAAAATATAAAATCACCATATTGTTGTGGTTTTTGACAAGAAGAACATCAATATATTAAAAAATAAATTCAATATATTGATGCGGTGCTTGTTAGAAATCGCAGCAATATCTCTGGTCAAATAGTGGCCCAAATTAATTGCAACAAATCTATTTTAAGCATGGATCCACATTTTTTATATAAAATTTCACTCTAAAACTATACCCCACATCTCTATTGAAGATATTAGAACATTACTAAAATGTTAACCCCACACACACCTACCCCCAATTAAAGGACTTCAAAATTTTAACTAAAATATAAAAATTCTCACTATATCTTCAATCAGATAAAGTTTAACAATAAAATCATAAAATTCATATACTACTTTATCTAATTACTAAAACTTATGCACAAGAGTGTGCTACAATTTTTCCATATGTATTTGTTGTCTTTATTTCATTTATATATTTGCTATGTGTTATACAAGTATGTTTAATAAGAAAACATAGACTATAGAAATTAGAAAAAATAGACTATAGAATAAAATAGGTTAGAAAAATTCTTATATATTATCGATTTTATTTTATAAGAATTTTATTGTTGTATGTATTTAATTGAATTGATTCTCCTTGATATACTTCATATATTTAGGAAATATTGGCAAGGCTCTCAATTATACAACTATTATTGGTATATTATAAAATACACACTATAAAACTGAATAGGTTAGAA